>NC_072732.1:63953900-64071576 GCF_026930045.1 Uloborus diversus | reverse complement strand
ACATTTTAATTTCTACAGAAATGCATACCTTCTGCATTTTTGCTACTACACATTGCATGTATCCTTGTGAGCATTCAGTATATTAAACTAGCTGAAAAAAATGCTGCAAGAAAGGTTTGACTCTGCAAATAAAATTCCCAATACAACATTTAATCACTGCTTTATGCCACCATATTTACATATTATCTCTGTTAAATTATTGTCCCCTAGCAATAGGTATGAAGAATAGTCTGTTACTAAAAAGATTATTAAAAGAAAATACCCATTATTGTCAAAAAAGTTATTACACAGCTTGTGTTGATCACTAAATTTAGAACTCCTCTCATTGTCTTACTCCTAGTACATTTTCAAAGCATCAAATTATGAATGTGCCTTGGTAAAGTATTCCAAAATGCCATATACTTGAGTCACCATTACAACTATAGGACTACTAGGTGAGTTCATTTTTTCAAAACTACACTGAAACAAGAAATAAAAAACATGCTTTTTAAAATTTAAATTTTGTATTTATAATGTTTTTGCATATGTTTAAAGCAATTTAGATACGTTAATGTGTATTGAAAATTTGTGTGAGTAGATAGTCTATAAATTAACTACTTAAGCTGTCAATCAAGTATGAACTACTCATTCATGTCCAGATATTTCTAAGTTATCAAATTAAAATAGTTTTTTTTATACTTAAAATATGTTTTTCCAGGATAATATATTATATAGGCCTTTTAAGAAAGTGCAATGAAGTTTTCACACTTTTTATTTCTGTTTTAGTGCATAAATTAACTAGCTTAACTATATTTTTGGAGTTTTGCAACCTTAAATATTTCATATAAATGAACTAAAATAAAACAACACTAGCATTTGATAGTTAATTATAAAATTAAATAAAAATCAGAAAATAATAAGCAACTTGCCATACGATATTAAATATTACCAGCCATAACAAGCAGCGAAGAATGAAGAAATGAGCTATGCTTTCTAAAAACAAAGCGAATTCCGCGCGGGAATGGATGGCAACACCATCATGGCGCAGGATATTCCTTTTACTCATGTCGAGTTAACCCCCCAAAAACGGAGACCCCACGAGGAAGGTTGTGCTGTTTGGTAGTGAGCTGAAAGTTGACAGAAGTTTTATGATTCACTAAACAATGCTCACTTAAAATGAGGTTTCCTCGTTGAAAGCGAGATATCACACATTGATTCAAGTATCTCTGATTTACTAGTAAAGTCCGGATTCTCATTAAATCAGAGCTCGTTAAAGGCGAGTTCGACTGTTCTGTAAATCCAATGTAACAACAATGGAAGTTGGCTTGCTCAAAATTGGCTCCAAGCATTACACAGCAGTTATGGGTTATATTTAGTAATGTGATGGCCAACCCAGATAGTCTAAGTTAGATCCTTATGGTTGCCAACTATAGGTTTATGTTGATTTTTTATATTAATTTAAAAATTGTACTTTATTTGTGAAAGCAAATTAAAGCCTTTCTGTCTTACAGGGCATACTACGGACAATAAATGAAGCTTGTAACAAAGTGTGAGTGCTTTTTTCTTGTTTTTGTAATAAGACTGCAGTTAAGTGTTAGTGTTTTTAAACTTGTATTTTAAAACTAGGTTGACACACACTGGGAGAATCTAGAATTTTCACAAAACGAAAATGAGCAAAAATGGACAGATAAAACACAATTCATTGAAATTTCTAAAAAAGTCGGGATAATTCTTCTTAGTCTTTTCATATTAGGAGTCTGTGTAACTACTGCAGCAGTTATGCCAAAATGCATTTATTATGTTATGTTTGCGCAAAAAAATAAAATAAAAAAATTCTCGAATTTTAACCTTGCTTTTGTTGCTTTACGAGAATGCCTACCTGCTCTCCTTGGGCCTTATATAATGGTTCAGAGTAATTCTAACTTATTACTGTATACAGTCAAACCTTGATATCTCGAACCTCCTTATCTCGAAACCCTTGATGTCTCGAAACAAAAATTTTCCCCAGCATTTTCTATAAAAACCCCTATGTATTTTACAGGGTTATCTCGAAATTTATTTTTCGAAACCCTTGATATGTGGAAATTTTTTGCACAGAAGCAAGTTTCAATTGCCGTTTTGCTTGGTCAATTTTTGTAGTAAAACCAGTTCCAGGGACAATTGCTTAATGTTTTTCATCCCTTTTCTTGGAAATTTGTAAATAGGGGATTGGGGCAAGATAATAGGGGAGTGTTGGCATGAAGGGGGTGCAGTGTTTTCCCCAGAATTTAGAATCTTTGTGCATTTCTCTCGAACATGTTGTCCATTTTGAGGAAAGGGGTTCGATTTTTTGTCCGTCAGTTTTCAAGCGAAAACGGAAAATGTGTTCCTCGTTTTCTTCATTCAGCTTTTTTAGATCCTACAAAATGGCTGCTGAGAACTTTTTGAATGTGAGGTTACTGGTTAAAGTTAAAATGAGAATTTTTAAATTTTTAGGTGAAAAAATGAAGTTGAAATTTTTGTTCATTTCAAAATTTCATCCTGTGCACTTTCGACAATTGAAAAATTTCAAATCTAGTGAAATATTGAAGACTACTTTATTGATCGTAATTCGATGTGGTCCAGTAGTACATATATAAATGCATATAGCGTACGTGTGTGTAAATGTGAGAGTTAGTAGTGTAATTTTATAAAAACCTTGATAACTCGAAAACTCAAAATTTTTTCCCGTCCCGAGAGATTCGAGATATCGAGGTTGTACTGTAATTGTTTTCACATCAATTAGAAACTTTCAGCATTCAACATACGTGTTCTCCCCCCCCCCCTTCCTACCTCTTTTTTAAATGTTTAATTTGCTTACCAGTTTTTCTCTGTCACTCTCAAAGCAGAACATACGTTTTTAGTTGCAGAGAACAAAACTATTTGACAGTTCCCTCTACTTTTTAAATGCAGTAAAAGCTTGAATATCCAAAAACTGCGATAAGCATAGAATTCTGGATATGCAAATTTTGCTGGAATTTGAGAGGCAATAGAAGTTTTAGCTCATTTTGAAACATTGGTGGTAAAACAGACTACAAACACTTCAAAAATGAATATTAGTGTTGGTTGTTCTGGAATAGAAACAACTGTTAACAAAAATTGCAATCATATAAATAAATCTACACTTTAAAGTTGCGTTTGCAAAAAACTTTTTATACGGAATTACAAGATTTATTGAGCTCTCAGTTATATTTGTTCTTTATGAGTTATATTTGTTCTTCCAATGTCTATTATGATTTACCTTAACTCTCCTGGAAACACTCCAACTTTTTTGCTGCTTTAAAACAATTTGTTTTCAAAATGATACCAGACAGTTGTGTTGTTATTGAGGTTAATCCTACGTTTTACAAATTCAAAACAAAATGGCCAGCCTAACTGAAAGGAATGAGTTGCAAAAAAAAGTTAGGAGAGAGAGAGATGTGAAGTTTCCTTATTCCAAATTTAAAGGACTCATAAGACATTTAACATGTAACTAGCTCAACAAGTAGATCTTTTTTTCAAAATGTTCCTTGCTGTTTCTTTCTTACCGAAGAGAGGAACACGTAAAGAGAGTGGAAAACCAGATCTAAGAGTTAATTGTGGCCAGAAATTTCTTGCCATATCTCTTTCTTGAAAATACCTTTTGTTACTCAAGCAGTTGTTTTTGAAAATGCTGTTTACAGATTTTGGTGCCAATTCAACTTAGGGTACTTTAAATGTTTCAAAGCTTGTAACTTGCTGAAAAATAACCATCTCCGTGAAAAGAAAGTAATTTTACAGGATTTTGTCTGCTTTTTCCAAATACAGTAAAACCCATAAAGTTGACCACCTGTCTAATTTGTCCGCTTTTTTAAGGTGCAAAAATAGTCCCAAATCAAATAAATCAACTGCTATAAGTTCAGGGCTGCAGAGTCGGAAGCAAAATGGCAGACTCCAACTCCGACTCCTGGATTTTGAAGTGTCCAACTCCGGCTTATTTATTAATTAATTTTTTTTTTCAAATCCCCTCCCCTCATGGGAAGGGGGGAAAACCCCTAAACAGAGATTGAAATATTAACTCCTTTTTATGAAATTTTCGCATTTTACTTTAATGTAAACCTAAGATGCATGCAACGTTAGAAGTTCAATTTGAAAACCAAATTATCCAATAGTTGCGATTTCTAAAGTGAGATTACTTAAAAATCTCATTTTTAAAAACATGAAAAGGATTAATTTGCTTCTCTTTATTGTTTAACAAGTAGATGTTGATCAAATCCTGTGCTTTCAATTTTTCAAAGCTGTAACTTGAGAGAAAACGAGCTGATGTGTCCCTCATATGACTTCCTTTTACTCCAATTTAATGTCATTTTCCCATTATTGGTAATTTTAATGTGATTCAATAGTTTTCTCTCTAAATGTCACCAACAGTGGCCAAATTAAAACTGGATTTTAAAAAAAAATCGCCAAATTTGTCGCCAAGTTGGCGACAAAACTTGGCAACCAAAAGACTGGCGATATATCACCAAGTGTCCGCCAAGTTGTAACACCACTTGAGTTTACATCGAAATTAACAATGATTTCCCCCAAAAGGGGCAAAACACTCCTTTAGAAACACCCAAATGCAACCAAAAGGGGAGGTGCACAACTAGACCCCACTAGGAGTCGACGTACCAAATTTCAACTTTCTAGAACATACCGTTCTTGTATTATGCGACATACATATGCACATACGTACATGCAGACGTCACGAGAAAACTCATTGTAACTAACTCGGGAATCGTCAAAATGGATATTTCGCATGTCCATACGTTCTTAGGCACTTATCCACCATTAGGCACTTATATCATTGGTAACGTACGTAAATCAAGGGTGAACTTAATCAGGGAAAAGTCAGGGAACTTTTTTTCCAGTTCCTGTTCCTACCCTGTTCTTTCAAATTGCAGTTCTATGGTAGAGGGGAGAGGGGGAGTGAAAAGTATCATAGTTTATGAAAATGTAATAATTAAAATATCTTAAGTTAGAACCCAAAAATAAACACTTGGTTTAAAATATATATATATATTCCAAGCAAAATTTAAATGGGCTGTCGCCAGGTGGGAAGTAATATTTATTTTTATAGTACTTGTGTTGTGTTCTGGATATAAGCTTGTTCTTTTAGCCTGAGGAGTCTCAGTTTGCTTTGTGTTTCTGTTCAGTGAAATTGGGTTATTTCTTGCATATATAATTTAAATTTAGTCCTCAACTTTTTGCTTTGAAAATGTACATAGTAATTTGTTTTATAAAAATGCCATGGAAAACAAAAGAAGAAAAAAACATTTTCAGGGCGGCATCTAACATCCGGAGTATTTTGACATTATCAATCAGGGGTCGATCCAGGTTTTATTTTTTGGGTCCCCATTTTGTGAAAAGGCAAAATATTTTTGTGAAATTTCGTTATTTTTGTGAAAAAGCAAAATATTTTTGTGAATTTTCTTTATTTTCGTAAAAAAGACCTTCTCGTGATTTTTTTCTTGGAAAAGATTATATTAAAGCATTTTTAGCTGTCTTATTGTTATAGAAAAGCCCTAGACAGGTTTCAGTTGTGATTGCAAGTTCTTGAAGAATACCTGAAAACTGTCAAGAGAAAATGCGCTGGAGGAGGGGGGAAGTAAGACCCTTAACATTTTATTCGTAATTTGACACATACATTACATTTATTGCTTTTTACAAATATACATATGCAAAGGCACACTTTCTTAAGGTGAAAGTCTCACAACAGATTTCCTGTTTGCCCCTCTCAAATACTTTAAAAAGAGCAATGAAAATTGCACATGCTGCTGAACGTAATGATAACTCCTAATAAATACTATATGAACAGACTCAAAGATATCACATATTTCTTAACACAGAAGTGAAATACTCATTAAAGATTCCATGTATGTGTTTGAAAAACTTAAAAGTAATTAAAACCCAAAATAATACTGCACCAGCATTCAGCGTTTAATTTTTTGACTTTTGACGTTCTTACAGAGTAGGTATTTCGTTTAAAACTTTGCAATTTAATGATGTTAATAAATATATAAGAAATTTTATTTGTTTGCCTCTTAACAAGGTACAGTAAACATCAAAAATGCGAAAAATTCGTTTACCATGGCTGATGTAAGGAAATCAAGATCTTCAAACAAATAAAAATATAAAAACAGCATGTAAAATAATTTTATTTTAAGTAAAGTTATTTTAGAATTGGATTTTGAAACTCAACACAAATTAATACTAAATATATATTGCGTAATCAAAGTAAAATTGAAGATTTTCCTGAAAACAAGCTACCAATCACAAGTGTCTCTCTCCCGTCCCCCCTCTGACGCTCTCAAGCAAAAACACCTCACGCAGCAAGCAAAAAGATAAGATGGGGGAAGGTGGAAGAGGCTCCCGCGTAGATGCGTACACATTTGTGGTTAAAAAATATTGTGAAAAAGCTGCCTTTTTATAAATTTTTGTGAAGGGGCTGCTTTTACGACGCGGAATTTTGTGAATGGGGCCGCTTTTGCGATGGGGAATTTTGTGAATGGGGCCGCTTCTACGACGCGGAATTTTTGTGAATGGGGCCGTTTCTGCCATGCGGAATTTTGTGAAGGGGCAGCAAAGCGGCCCCAATTTGGCGCTGGATCGACCCCTGTCAATATAGCCTTTTTCAGGGACCAGCCGGAAATGACATCCGAAGCAGAATAACATATGAAACGGACAACGTAAAATCAGGGTTTAAATTGCCCGTTTAGATTAACCCAGGATCAAATTGAAAAATAAAATATTTCTACTTCATAATGTGTCAATGTGTGAAAGAATAAAAGATTGAATGCATTCAATTGTAGTTTTCAAGATTGTATTTGAAGCACTTGATCATCCACTACAAAAATAATGTTTATGAATTACATTTAAGTTATCAAAACTTGATATTTGTTGTCCTAAAATTTCATCAAATTTGTATCCTAAAATTTTTTAAATCAACACTCCAACCCCTTATCTTTCAAGTTTTGTGTCGTAGCTAAGTGCTTATTTTCAATAAAGTGAAATGCAAATTGTTTAATTTAAAAAACATTATAATGTAAATAATCATAACATTATAATTAATAATTACTTATTATATATTTGTGTATGTATTTGTTCATTTTGAGCCTAATTTGTTTCAAATCTTGTTTCTGTTTTGTAGATCAACAAACCATAAATATTATTCACATTTTTTAAAAACAAGTCCTATGCTGTTTGACAAAAATAAATGGATAAGTGAAATGAAAATACTTGGCATTGACCCATTTATTACTAGTGAAATTAATGAACAACCCAAAAGGTAAGAAAGAACATGTTTTGTAAAATTTACTACAGTTGAACTTTCTGACCACAGTTAGTACAAAATCACCGACTTTATCCAACAGTATGTGAAATACATTTTGGATGATTTTTAAATATTTATTAAAAACAGTGAAAGTCTTGAAGACTTTCTACGTCACAAAACAACTAACGTCATGACAAGGGCAATGTTAATGTCGTAATTTCGTGCATTTATTTTTTTCAGAAAGATGTGGTTTACAAATTGATCATAATTAAATCATAAAATTTGAAGGTGAAAATTTTATTAGAAGACTAAGACATTTCATAAGTGAAGTAAAACATGTTGGTGATTGTTTTTTTTTCTTTTTTTTTTTTCCAAGTTTTATGATTACTGTTTTTCCTTCCTCCACACTCTCAACAACAAAAGTCAGGTTTTCTAATTATTATTTAAATATTTAAAAATATAAGTGGATGTACTATATTAAGTAATTGTGTTAAAAAAGCAATTGTTCAGTAAATCAAAGTTATGATATTGTAAAATAAAAAGGGTCATCCACAAGTGATGTCATGCCTTGAGGAGGAGACGGGCTCATGAAATTGTGACAAGGGGAAGAGAGAGGGTGACAAAAACCGACTTCACACAGTTATTGTAACAATATGTTTATAAAAAATTTGACATGTGACAAGAGGAGGAGTTGGCTGAAGTTTGACACTTTGTGACAAAGGGGAAGGAGTCAAATTTGTTGGAAAAAAGTGTGACATCACTTGATGACAGCCTGTTAGTACTCCTCCAATATCTCATTTTACTCCTTCAAAACTCCTCTAAAACTCCTTCATTTTCTTTCTGAATGTGAGTACAAACCCTGTATCCAGATTTTTCTTCCCTCTTTTCAAAAATTAATTCAAATGATGAAACTCTTAATTTCATTTTAGCAAGACAAGAAGCAAATAAGATGATTTTCATGCTTGTCACCCTATTTTTTTACTTGTTGCCATTTTAGCTTCATTACACTACTTTAAAAAAATTGTTAGTTTTATCTATAAAATATAGTATTTTGTTTACAACTGAATTAGATAATAACTGATGAAAAGCATCATAAGTTCATGAAAGTTGTGTACATTTTTTTTTACAAATGTCTAGTGAAATTTGAAACTGTAATTTTGTGTTCACATTATTATAATCTGATTAAAAAAAAATTAGAAAGATTATGTAGAAAACTAAAATCCATAAATAAACTTAAAAAAATACTGTCAGATAGAGGAAAAAGTTACCTTTGTTCACGTACTTAAAAAAAAAAAAATCGCAGCAGAGAAAAAATTGAAACCTAAAGTGGTGGTCAAGAATTCCCAGTCACCCCTATATATTTCTTTTAAAATTTGTTGTACTAAAAATGCTTTAAAAGGTGTTTAGTGTTGGAATGGTGTATATTTCGCAGAACAGTGATTTAAAATGTGCTTACTGCATTGTACTGACTTCATGTTGTGGAGCATCATTTGGAGAATTTTTTTTAGAAATTCTGCAAGTCTCTTAAAAAGTCTACTGTAAGTTAAAGCAGGGTTGGCCGAATTGGACCCAATGGGTTTTTTTGAAAAAAACCATTTAAAAAAACCCATTATTTAACCCACTTTTGGGTTTTTAAAAATATTCTGAGAAGTTTTTTAAAAAATTTATTAATTTAAATACTTTCACAATTTAAACTTCTTTTTTATTTGTTCTTCACCACAGATAATTAACATAAAAAATGAATTTTGAACTTTAATAGTATTTCTTAACTCTTAATGGCATTAAAAAAAGACTTCAAAGATTTTAAATAAATGTATTTAACTTTTTTCTTAAACTGGTCAATAAATAACTCAAATTATCTTGACCAAGTCCTGTCACGTCTGATTTTTTCAATATTTGTAGATTGTAAAGAGGAAACTGATCTAGTTAAAAGCCTTTCATGTGAATTATTTTCTGCTAACCAACACATCACAAATCTCGAATAAACACAAGGTATATTTTTTAGAAATACAGTCGAGTCCCGACTTACGCGAGGGATGCGTTCCAAGAACCCTCGCCTAAGCCGAAATTTCGCGTTGTAGAAAAGGGTATGTATAAAAACTTTTATAAACATATCCAATTATTTTAGACACTTCTAAACACCGCCTGAAACTGCTAAAAAACATTTCTTAACCACATATTACTGTTTCTTACATAAAGAACTGAATTTTTATTTGTATTAAAAAAAAAAAGTTTTATTCAACATAAAATACAGCTACGGTGCACAAAATCAATGATCAATGGGAATGAAAGACTTTTTATGTTGCTTGATCAAACCATTAATCTAATATATTTTTAAATACTTTTTGGTTTCTTTCATTCACAATATAAGAGCAACTTTCATTTTCATAAATTTTTGCATTTTACTAAGATATTAATTACTTGGTGAACTTTTACGGATTTCCTTTTCTTGACTTTTAATTGTATGTATGGAAGATTTACTCATACCTAGTAGTCGTGCTACCTTTAACGCACTTTTTAGTTGAGTTTAAGATTTTCGAGATGCTTTAGCATCAAGAAGCTTTAGCTTTTCTTTAATTGTCAGAAACTTTCTCTTTTTCTTTCTATATTCGAACTTTAGATGAAACAGCACTTTAGATGTCATTATATTTCATCAACTTTTGTATTTAGAATGAAAAAAATAATAGAAAATGTGGAGTAGTTATTTGTATAAGCGATGTTAAGACTAGTACAGTGTGAGAGCTTCCACTCTCAGTGATGCTAAAGGGATAAAGGTCGATTCACAAAAAAAAAATTGTTTAATAACCAATAACAAAGCCGATACTTACGCACCACAATTCCCTTCCGAAAAGTTTCGTGTTGCGGGCGAGGAATTCTCGTTAAGTCTAAAAATTTTTTACTGGCAAAAAAATTGCGTTATAGCCATTTCGGGTAAGTTGGATCGCGTTGTAGCGGGAGTCGACTGTAAACAGATTTTTTAAACGGTCGACAGAAAACAGAACAGGTACAGTATTTTCATTATCTTACAAAAAAGTTCAATATTTCTTACTCTATACACAGAAATAGAAAAACAGGCAATATAAAATTCAAAGAAATGTCTTGATTAAGCTGGAATTCAATAAAAAGGGATTTTTAAACTACTTGAGGTTCTACAGTAGTTTTGCATAACAAAATGAAATACAATAAAGTAAAATGCAAAAAAAAAAAAAAAAATGTAGTAATTAAAAACGAACAATAGATTTTATCACTCGAGAAATAACTTAGCCTTAACTGTTGGTAATAATGAAAATTAAAAAATCGGAAACTTTACCATTCTTGGGTTTTTTTGTCTTTTATACTTTTATTCAGAAAACGCTGAATTTTAACTAGTTTTCCAGCTTTTTTTACCCGAAGACAATTTTTGCACTTTGTCCATATACTTACGCTACAATATGCTACAAGTACCCCACATTTTCCTTAAAAAAGACAAAAAAACCCACATTTCTTTTAAAAAACCCAACTATCGGTTTTTTTAAAAAAACCCAAAAAAACCTGGGTCCATGGGCGTTTTTAAAAAAACCCGGGATTTTGCCAACCCTGAGTTAAAGAGAAGTATCAGTGATAGTGATATTAAGCTATAAATAACTATTAGGAAAAGTTAAGGACATGTTAAGTTAGCTAATTTACTTTTTATAAATCTATAATGAGTAGTATTGTACAATTGGAGTTTAGTTCAACTTGTTATTTTGGAGTTTTTTCATTCACTTATTTGATTTCATGTACTAATTAGTTTCAAATTTTGAATAAATCTATATTAATATCTGTATGTATTCATTTTTTTCTGTTTTATCAATATAGTTTCTAGCATATAAAATTCTCATTGAATATTTTCAATCATACCAAGTGTTTTTGTGCAGTTATAAAATCGTAGCTCAAGAGCATTAAGCTTTAAAAGCAATGTAAAGGACGGTCGACTTTTATAATTTTTTATGCATAGAATATAGAAATGTTTTTAAAATTTCATCAATAGTAAATCATTCTATGTTTTTAGGTCACGCCAAATAAGCAAAAAAATGATTCCTGAAACTTTCTGTAATATCAAAAAGGAATTCAAAATGAATCCTTCCAATGCACATTCAAAAGAACGAATGGCAATTGCTTTGATTAAAGGAGCAGAAAGGTAAGAAATCAATGTTTCTCCTGTGCCTCTTTTCCTTTCATCATTATTGCAAACTTTTTAAAATTTTCTTATTTTGAAACAATACATGAGTTTATTATTGTTTACTAGCGGTACCCGCATGACTTTGCCCGTAGTAGAAAATTAAAATGTCATTTTGTTCGCCTGTATGCTGTTCAGTTTTGGTCTCCTTATCTTAAGAAAGACATTAATGTATTGGAAAGGGTTCAAAGGCGGGCTACAAGGCTAATAAGTGGACTTTCCCACTTAGATTATGATTCCAGGCTTAGAAGGCTAAAAATGTACAGTCTTGAGCAAAGAAGAGACCGAGGGGACATGATTCAGCTGTTTAAATTTATTAAAACGAAAGATGTTACGGGGCTAAAGTTTAGCACTGAAAACAGGACAAGGGGTCATTGTTTTAAGCTATTTAAATCTCAGGCTAACATGGATATTAAGAAAAATTATTATTTTAGCAGGGTAGTGGAACCTTGGAACAGCTTACCGGAAGAGGTCGTAATGAGCAAAGGAGTAGACAGTTTTAAGAGGGCCATTGATCTTCACTGGGGATTGTAAATTGACTAGGACCAGTCTAGCTGGGCCCAGAGCCTGTTGCTGGTCGTCACTTTTGTATTTGTATATTACAAATAATGGATGATGAATTTCTCGCCAATTTGCTATGTTTATTTGCTTGCCCATGTTGTGGTAGTTTGCTTGGCCACGTTATAAAAATTTTCTTGTCCTTGTTTTTATAATTTGCTTGGTAAAATCTTCTTAAAATTGGAACAGAAAAAGAGCAAAATCGAATTTTCAAAAAATCGCTTTGAGGTGCCCACCCCCATGCTAGACACTAATTTTGTGCCTTCTAAGTTTCTGTACAAAAAAAAAAAAAAAAACCTATACACACATCTGCTTACTATTAGAAGAAAGTATTGTGGTTTTAAATCATCTGGTGCATCTTGCAGTCTGTGGAACAGTTTCCAAAGTCATATTATATCAGGGTTTGAAAAAACTCTGGGTTTCTTTGAAAAAGCCCAGCCCACTTGGGTTTCTGATCAAATACCAGAGTTTTTCATGAAAGTCCAAGATTTTCCAGGTTTTTCCCGAGAATCATTTTAATCTGGATCCCTATTTATACGTTATATCAAACTTCTGCTTTGTTACTTATGCTTTTCATAGAGCTATATATAATAGTAAGTTGTGCATCTATTTTTTCTCAAATAAAATGTAAAAATTGTCAAATCTAAGGGGAAAAAATATATAATATTATATAATGTATTGAAAGAGGTGCAATTTAGATTACAGGTGTGCTTCAATTTTTAAACCCTTTTTTTTTTCTAAAATGATGAAAGTACAGAAAAGTGAAGGGCTCTAAAACAAAAGCATCTTTTATATTTTACTGGTAAAAATACTCAGCATTGCCTAGGTCAGTAATAATTATGAGAAACAATCGCTACTTTCTTTTGTTTTCTGTTTTAACTGCGAGAACCCAAAACACACTGACAACCCATCAAGTCCTGAGTTAAACACTAATTTAACAAAACGCGAAAGTCTTTAAAACTAAACCTACTCAGTTACGTTAGGTAGTTGTTTATTGGAGGCCCCGACTTCAAATGGTTATTAAAAAGTAAGAGATCATACCTAATTAGTTAGGTATTAAAATAATTCATCATATAGTAATTAAAATTAGTGTTTATTTTATAATTGGGTGTTTAGTTTAGTTGATTTTTGTACTGGAGTTGTAAAATAAATTTGATTTATACGTTTGGGTAGGAAATCATATGTAAGTATGGCTAATTATTTTTTATTTTTTAGTTCCTCTTTGTTTTTTGAAGTTGGTTCTTTTTTTATTTGAAAATATTTCCTACGTATGAATAACAAACACTTTAGTAATTAGTATGAAATTATTGAATGTTTTCTCTTCAAATTTACCCAGAGTAGCTTGCACTGAATTATCTTTTCTTATTAAGATATGCAACATAGTATTATATTAGAGTCATTTCACAGTACTTTTTCCAACTGTAGAGTGCAACATGACACTCTTCTTGCCATAACCATTTAATTTACTGTTTGATTAGCACATTGTTGTGTGTTTGTAGGGCTAACTCAAATTGAACTGATCCTTTAATCAAAGTGTAAATTTAATAGTAATGGCAAAATGAGTGTCATGCTGCTTACTCAACATTTGGACAAAATACTGTGAAGTGGCCCATTAACTTTTTTAAAAAAGAAACAGGATGCTCGCTGCCGCTCACCAAATCTCCAAGATTGCTGTACTGCCTTATTTGGTTCTCTAATACAGTTGAACTCTGTTAATTCGAATGCGGTTAATATGAAAACGCGGCTAGAATGAACGTTTTGTTAATTAAGTTTGATTTGCTATTAAACTGCATTAAAAATTTTGCAGATTTTTCTTAGAACAAAAGAAAGTTTCGGTTAAGACAAACTAAACTTCTGACCTTTGAACGGAAAAATTTCCCGATTGAATCCTTTTTTTTTTCTGATACTTTGTGTCATTGCAGAAAGCTCACTATGCATTTCTAATCCTTCTTTTGAGTAACTTTCTACCCATTTTAAATTATCAAGTGGTGATCACGTCGAATGCCTAATGCCATGTGCCGTCATATCTCCGTTTTGTCCATTATTTTTTTGCGAACAGATATCAATGAGATAAGCTCAAATTATTTTATTATTTTTTTTACATTTTTGAATAAAAATTACACTTTGGAGAATTTTTTTCAAAAATTGGATTTTTGATCATTTTTCGGAGTCACCGTTTTAGCATGAATTTAGAAAATCTCTCTAATTTCTTTATTTTTCAACCATTTAAGCTGAATTTGATATCAATTTCAAGCAAACCTTTTCTCTTTCAGTGTGAACGACTGAAAGTATTTTGTGAATAGTTGGGTGTTGCCACTCTTTATCTAAAGTCAGTTTTTATGCTTTTTCAATTGGGAGATTAAATCATATCTCAGGAGTACCTACTATGATCTGCATCAAATTTTTTTTTGTAGCATATTTCAATCATTTTCTTACTATGTAGAAAAAAGTAGAAGGGTGTTTTTTATTGTTTTGAACGTAAAGAATAAAGTGTTTTGCATAAAATACAAGTTTTCTATTGCTTTAAATTCCTTTTAAAGCCTAAAAAAGCCCAAAAACTTTTCAAAATGATTGATACTGGACTGTCGAAGGATAAAAATTGATTTGTATCAATAGTTAATCGTTAAAAAGTTGTTCACTTTGGAAAAGAATTGTGCAAAACCTCCTCTTCAGAGTTCACAAAAAAGAAAAAAGGAAGAAATAAAGAAAAACTTTTGATTGAAAGTGAACTAAATATCAAGAATAATAATTTAAAGAATAGTATAAAAAGCATTTCTGACAACATTATTTTGCACTTTTTTCAACATTAAAAGATGGGGGGGGGGGGAAAAAAAGAATCACTATTGAAAATTTTTTACAGCATAAATTTGTTTGGATTATATAACACCTGACAATGATCTTCCACTCTTAAAACACTCATGCAATACGCATCAGTCTTCTTTTGCTTTGAAAGTGAATCGACACATAGTAGGACTGGGCGATATACTGATATGTCGTCAAATATCAATATATATCTATTACTGCAGTAACAATACTTAGATTTCTATCTGTCCGATATGTCATTTGAAACAAATACGGGACAAAATTACGGAGAAATTGAAATACTAACTCAAAAATACATAATATTTGATAGTTCTGGTGATGGGTGAGTGTTTGAAATTTCAAGAAATTATCTGCATTCTTCAATCAGTAATTTAATATTTAATTATAGTAAAAGGGAAAATTAACAGGGCCGCCGAAGGTCAAGGTGAGCCCATTGTCAGTTTGGTCTCCAAATCCCATCCCCCTATAAAGTTTTCAAAAGCGAGGCCCTTCTAAGGACCGTGCTCCCTCTCCTGGGCCCTGAAAAGTGAATGCATGTTGGTTAAAAAAGCATCTTAATGCAACAATTAAATATTAACCAATTGAGGTATCAACACGATTCATAATTCTAATTAAACGTAAACCATTGATATTAAGCTGAATAAAAGGTTTGCAAAAAATACTGAAAAGAAATAATTGTATTTAAAAAAAATAAAAAACGAAAAAAACCTAATGAGACAACTTCTGTCTTATATTTATCTCACTCATCCCTTTCGAACCGCATAAAGAGGGAAAATATCGACTTCGTTCATAACACACGGCACTACTTGAAACCGTATGGAGTACGTATTCAAGTATGTATGCCAATTTTAAATTGTTATCGCTGGCAGCCCTGATGGAACGAAATTGAAACTGAAACTTCCGATATCCGTGTTGTCACCAGACAGATTCTATACGGTTTGGGGTCAAAATGTCGCCACCGAAATGTCGCGGGACAAAATGTCGTGGCCAAAATGTCGCCGGTCCAAAATGTCGCCGGCCCAAAATGTCGCCGGCCCAAAATGTCGCCGGTCCAAAATGTCGCCGGCCCGAAATGTCGCCTGTCCAAAATGTCGCCGGTCCAAAATGTCGTCGGTCCAAAATGTCGCCGGCCCAAAATGTCGCCGGCCCGAAATGTCGCCGGTCCAAAATGTCGCCGGCCCAAAATGTCGCCGGTCCAAAATGTCGCCGGCCCAAAATGTCGCCGGTCCACACTGTCGCCGGCCCAAAATGTCGCCAGTCAAAATGTCGCCGGTCCAAAATGTCGCCGTCTCAAAATGTCGCCGGTCCAAAATGTCGCCGGCCTAAAATTCGCTACTTCAATTTGTATGAAAAATTTAAATGTACGTCGATGCTTCCCAGCATAAAAGTTGGGAAAGAATATTAATTGCCTTTCAAAGTAAGTTCCTTCAAAAATTCCAAACGTTTTCTCCTGTCTTAATTCGTAAACATCAGATTAATTCCAGAAAATTAATAGTTTTCAGAAAAACATACGTTTTTCTGTATACTATTACAAACGTAAACATGTGAAAGGCTGCTGCGACGGAATTCTCTTTCTCGTTTAATCTGATTAATAATAATACTCAAGATGTAACGTAAAGGATCAAGATGTAACGCAAGGATTCAGACAAAAAATTGGTATGGAAGTAAAACTAAACTGTTCTAAATGCGAATGAAAGAATAGTGAGGTGCAATGTGAATATGGCAAGAGAATAGGCGGTTTGTGTTTTTTGGCGTAATGAAGTAAAAACAAATAACTCCTTCACTCTAGTATATTATTACGGTAGCGACAGGTCAGTCATTTAGGGGATCAGGCGGAATGGCCCTCGACTTTGAATTTTTTTTATATACAAGTGGAAGTGGTTTTTATAGGATTAAAGTAAGATCAAAACTGTTCTAATCAAGATCAAAATGTCGCAGATTCAAAATTCGCTCATTCAGTTGGTAAGAAAAATTTAAATGTACAAAAATGATGTTTAACGCCAAATTTGCAGAATAAATGGTTACTGCCTTTAATGAATGTCTCCGTTAAAAATGGGACTGGACTCCGTTAAAAATGGGACTGGACTAACTGAGTTTCTTGATAAATTCTAAAAAGATTATTCCGTTTTGATTCGCAACTCTCGGCTGTTTTTCAGCAAACAAATAGAATACAAGCGTTACGTTATCTTATTTCTTGTGACTCGCTATCTACCAACTGTAAAACGTTCTGACGGCGTTCAGTTCTGACGTTCGCTAAATTATTTTAAACTTTTCTTCAAGAATAGTGTGCGTTTGTATGTGGCCGATGTTTTGGGGCCATTCTACGTCAAAACCTGTAGTAAGAGTTCGAACGATACCCGCAAGTACCCATATATGATTTAGGGCTGCGTGGTTTTTTTGCGTCAATTCGTTCAAGATAGTAGAGTAACTGAACGTTTTCATCGATATGCGTGACTGTCATTGCTCAAAAAATGATGAACGGAATCAAATAAAATGTTAGGAAGCAGCAGGGGGACAGATTTTGGGGTCAATAACACCAGAGGGTGGAGCAATCGAATGTTTTTTTCCTTTCTTTTTTATTATCTGTGATTGATATATCTCAAAAAGTAATATTGTAGACCCTCGTTTTCAGCGGGTTTATTTTACGCGGTTTCGATTATACGCGGTTGAAGATTTGACACCTTTATTTTATTTACGCAGATGAGTTTCGGTTTTACGCAGATGCGGCAATGCAAACAGGTAACATTTTCCTCTCTTTCAAAACCCAAGCTTCTAAAGATTGCAGATTGCACGTAACTAACTGCATTTTGGCGTGCTAATAATCGAACTTGGGTCCTTGGAGACATTTTATGCGATTGGTTCCAGAGCTTTTTCCATCAGAAGTAAAGCGATTAAACTCACACAGTTGGTTTTTAGGAGTGACAAAGGAGGTCAAAACCAACGAGGATACCGACTCCGGTAACACACAACCAAAAACGCTCACATTGAAAATTTTCGAACCATCCGTAGACAATAGGAATGATCTTTCTGATTTGTTAGTGAAAGAAGATTCTATCATGGAAATGACGCAAGTGATCATGGATGCGTTAATGCTCCGCAAAGAATTGGAGGAAAAATTCTTAATGACTACCAAAAGACTATCATAGCCAGTTCTTCTTCATAAACAGAACACGAAATTAGTTTGTTTTCTTTATGCATATTATGCATAAAAATTGATATAAGTACACATTAAACTTATTATACAATTAGTCATCACTAGAATGAAGTATTTTTTTTAATCTACGAAACCTAATCCCTATTTTGACACTAATATTAGGTCTCAATTTACGCGGTTTCGATTAACGCAGCAATTCCGTGGAACATAACCCCCGCGTAAAACGAGGGTCTACTGTACAAGGGTTAAGACAAAATTTGGTCTACAGGTATATCTTAAAGGGCGAGTTGCTCATTTAGTTTTGGCTTCAGTCATCCCAAAAGGATGGATCACAGAATAATTTTTATCGTTTTATGTGACTGCTATATCTCAAGAAGTAATGCTAGGATTCATACAAAAATGTAGTATACAAGTGAAATTAAACGAAAACAAGCCTTATTTTTATTCTAAGTTGAGTTTCGTAATCCTTTACGTGAGTCAGTGTAATTAAATAAACAATGAAAAATATACTGAATTTAAATATGAGAGGTTGAGCATGATATCAATAAAATCTAAATTAGCCGTGTATTCGTCTCATTTTTGTAGCACTTTAACTAGCGTGAGTGTTAAATAAAAACTGAGTTTGCATTCTTATATAATTTGCGTAGTAAAAATTCACTAATTAAAACAGCAATTTTTTTGAGAGAGAAAAACTTATTTGTTTATTATTATTATTATCAATATTCTTTTCTTTCTGAATTACCAAGCTATATTGAGCTGGAACTATTACTTTTTGAAACTCATTTTAAAAATAAGTCTAGGTCAAAATTGATCTGAATAATCTCATTGATATCAGTTATTTCACCTTACATTATGATTTTTTTTCTTTTCTATTTAAAATTGGAAAATGTGATTAGCTGACAAGCGCTACTTCGCATGCATGAAAGTATCCTCTTGAAAAGCTTCAATAAAATAGCTGTTCTGAAATTGTCCCTTGATGTTCTATCGAACATATAAATTTCATGAATGTTGAGAATTGAAAATATTTGTCATCGCGTAGAGTCGTTTTTCAAAAATCTGAGTGAAAGACACCTGTTTTAGCAGTTACGGGTTTCATTGATTTCAAAAGATTTGACGGTGAACAATTCGACGTAATTTCAGAATTTTACTCATAAGAGATGGGAGTTCCCACGGCAATAATCTGTCATCTCTGTTAAACATTTGTTTTGTTGTCCCAAAATCCTGGTCGCAAAGGACATGCAAATGTCCTCTCAGAGGAAGATCTCGAGCAGTCTTGTTAAACTTCTTCAGTTTCATTTCCAGAAAAAGTCTCAGAACAGTTTTGATCTTACTTTAATCCTATAAAAACCACTTCCACTTGTATATAAAAAAAATTCAAAGTCGAGGGCCATTCCGCCTGATCCCCTAAATGACTGACTTGTCGCTACCGTAATAATATACTAGAGTGAAGGAGTTATTTGTTTTTACTTCATTACGCCAAAAAACACAAACCGCCTATTCTCTTGCCATATTCACATTGCGCCTCACTATTCTTTCATTCGCATTTAGAACAGTTTAGTTTTACTTCCATACCAATTTTTTGTCTGAATCCTTGCGTTACATCTTGATCCTTTACGTTACATCTTGAGTATTATTATTAATCAGATTAAACGAGAAAGAGAATTCCGTCGCAGCAGCCTTTCACATGTTTACGTTTGTAATAGTATACAGAAAAACGTATGTTTTTCTGAAAACTATTAATTTTCTGGAATTAATCTGATGTTTACGAATTAAGACAGGAGAAAACGTTTGGAATTTTTGAAGGAACTTACTTTGAAAGGCAATTAATATTCTTTCGCAACTTTTATACTGGAAAGCATCGACGTACATTTAAATTTTTCGTACAAATTGAAGTAGCGAATTTTAGGCCGGCGACATTTTGGACCGGCGACATTTTGGGACGGCGACATTTTGGACCGGCGACATTTTGACTGGCGACATTTTGGGCCGGCGACATTGTGGACCGGCGACATTTTGGACTGGCGACATTTTGGGCTGGCGACATTTTGGGCCGGCGACATTTTGGACCGGCGACATTTTGGGCCGGCGACATTTTAGACCGGCGACATTTTGGGACGGCGACATTTTGGACTGGCGACATTTCGGGCCGGCGACATTTTGGACTGGCGACATTTCGGGCCAGCGACATTTTGGACTGGCGACATTTTGGGCCGGCGACATTTTGGACCGGCGACATTTTGGGCCGGCGACATTTTGGCCGCAACATTTTGTCCCGCGACATTTTGTCCGCGACATTTTGGGCGTATACCTTCTATACATGTGCAGACATAGTGTTTTTTGTGTAAGTTCTACGCATAAGCAAAATTGGAGTTAAAATGACTATACGAATGCAAATTCTAGCTTCCACGGATATAGGTTTGTTTGTGAAAGTTCTACGCATTTACGTACTTGGGGTTTTTCGACTAATCATGAAAGTTCTACGCATTTACTTACTTGGGGTTTTTCGACTTATCAAACATAGGTTGTGGAATTGGGGTAGCATATATTAGGATTTCCGGTTTTCTGCGAAACATCGATTGTTGTAGAAAACTGAGAATAAACTTGCATTTCTGTACTTGTATGGTTTTTGCAAATTATGTAAAGGAAGAAAATTTTAATGTGCAAATGATTTAAATATTAATGTTATGCCCCTCCTCGAAAGTTTACATTTCACCTTTCACCCCCTCCCTAAAAATGTTATTCCCAAATAATGAAGTCTGTTTCACAAAGACTTGAAAATTTTCATTCCTTGTAAAATTTCACCAATTTGGTCTGTGCTTGTGACCCCAGTGGCACAAACGCCGTGACACGGCGACATCGTCGCAGACAACGAAACCCTATCGCGGACAGTTCTGTCCGCGCTAAAGAAAAAAACTGCGGAGGAAAAAAGAAAAAAAAGCTGTCTGCAACTGTCGGACATTTTATTTGCATGAACTTCTGACGCGAGGAGAGAAGGATCGCACACGTGACAGGCACGTAGCTAGAACTTTGTTAAGGGGGGGGGGGTCCAAGGTTGCACGAACTTCAAAAGAGGAGGCATGCTAAAGCAGAACTAGTAGCTGATAATTACACAAGACTAAGATAAATCCAATTAAAACTGATCATTATAATATGATAATTAACTAAAATTAATTAAATAATTGAAATTAATAGAGTCTTTAGTTAAAATTAGTTAACAAAAAGTTAATGTGTTAAGTGGTAAATTAATTATTGTCAGTTTGTAAATTAACATTAAACTGAAAATTATCACATACAAAGTTTTCAAATATGGGTGAACCTCTGTCCTCCTGAAAATAAGTGATATATTTTCTATTAATAAAAAGGCCACAATAACAGAAAAATGGAAAACGAAAACTGTTCTAGAAATTACTTGGAAAATGCATGCGATAATTTAATAAAATATTAAAGCTTTGTAATATATTTCAACAAAATATGTACATTTGTACTTATGCCATTTTATTTGAAAACTAGAAAGTCACCCGTCAAGGCATGATGGGTGAAAATTGCTTTAACTCTTCTTCATTTGAACGAAGCAATTGCCTGTTTGGTAATATTTTGATAGTTGAAATTTTAACTCTAACACCAGTGGATTAACCCTAAACTCCAGTAGATAACGTTCATTGTTTTCGTTTCTTCATTCCTCTGATATGACACAGTCTTACCAGTAAAACTGTTCAAGTTACCGGATCGAGTTCAGCCTTGTCACAATAAAGCCTTTCCTTGCATGTTAAACATTACCAAAACATATTATCGAATTACATATCATGCCGTGGTGCGAATTCATTGTTGAAACACGCGGGTTACTCGATCATCGGCATTATTGATATGAGGATAAATAAATCTATATCTATGGAGTCGAATGTATAACTATATGAATGTTACATAACGTAAACCTGTCCGATTTGTACAACATTTCAGGCAAAATCCCATTAAAAAGCTTGAATTAGTTTTTATTTATTTACATTTATAATATTTTTTTGATAACACGAAATAGAATGATATTTCCAATCTTATCCGTTTTCTAATTATCATTCCTAATCATCAATTAAAAGCTTGAACAAACTATTAACTCTTTGAGGAACGGAGGCTTCCTTTGTTGCAACCATTTTTTATATATATATTTTTTCTTTCTTCAGCCAACTGACACAGTGATTTCAGTTAGCTGAAAGAAAAAGAGAAGCAAGAAATAAATGGTGTTCTCAAGTGAAGTCGCTATTCCTCAAAGGATGAAAGCTGTTCGAAAAAATTTTAAATATCGGAAAAGGCGTATTGCCGTTTTTTATCATTATTTTTTTCTTTCTAACGGGGCTGTGTTAGAGACTTTAACCTTTTGTGGAACAAGTGCGAACCAACGATATGGCATCCAGTCATTTATATGCCACCATTAAGGCGCGGATGTGAATGTCACAGGAAAATTTGATGCCCAGTTTCCACCAGATGGAGACACCTGAGCTCTCTTCGATGCGAAACTGCAAAAGGAATTTACTTTTGTCAAGAGTATTCACAGTCAAACGACCTAAGGGATCTTTTACATGCCGATTAATGGAATGTATTCCTAATGAATTAAATAAGGCATCTGTGTAATTTTATTTTAACAACATGTTAATTTTAACAACAATACATATCATATTTTATGATGCAGGTATTGATTTTTTTTCTTCAATACGATGTTAGCAAAACACTCTATTGCAAGAAATAGTAAATATCTTTAGCTTGAAGAAAATAAGTGTTTAAAAAAAAGGCAATATATAAAAGAAAAGCTCAAAAACATTTACCTCGTATTCATCTTTTTTGTTTCTTTGCTTGTAACGCAGCAAATAGCGGTAATTTTCACCTAGTAATTTATAGTTAAATGCATATGCCTGTTTTTTGTTACGTTTAATGCTACCTTCACAATTTACTAAAGATGGATGCATAGATGCTAGCCAGTGAATAACAATCAGAAAATGTATACCAATGATGCAAATACAAATATATTTTATGGAACAACATCGAATAAGATTTTTTTTCGTCAATTAAAAACTAACTGTTTTTCTTTTGGGATCATAGAATCACAATTCAGTAATATTTAAAAGTAATAATTTCTAATAAATTACTTATTACATGCGTTAATATGGTCAAACTTGTAATTTCATAAACTGATCACAGTAAAATATTCAAGTAATTTTCAATTTAATTTTTCTATAAAACTTTGATACCGTAAAAAGTTTGTTACATCAACTTCAAGTTTTATTTATTCATTTATTTTATTTATTTTACCTTCAAACACGATTTTTTTTTTGGGGGGGGGGGCATTTAATATGTTTCATGGTCATGCTTAAATATTGGGGGGGAAAACATCAGTAAAAAATCTACGTAATTTGTTATTCAGACAGGAGAGAGATGTTAAAAGTAATCTAAAAGTTCAAGTAAAATTTTTATCAAAATATGAAATGAATCTGAAATGAACCATGCCAAAAATATAGAGTTAAAATGAAAAAAAAATCAATAAATATTTTTCTCATCCTCAAACACACGAAATGTGTAGAATTTCTTTTTTCGCTGCTGGCTTAGAATCTAAAATTAGTTTTTAAATGGAAAACACATTAACATGTAAAATTGCTCGTATTATCAAGAAAACTTTAAAAGGGAGCACTGCGACTTACCTAGTTTGGGTAAACTTAATTTTCTTTTGCATACAATTTTGTTCAAGATATGTTTCCTATAAGTATGACGTAGGTAAAAACTGCGTGTTAAATCAGAAAAGAATCGGAATTCAATTACTGATTCACCAGGAACGCACCTCACTTTGGCTGTCTTTCGTACAACATGCGTCTACGAAATCCACGAAAATCCAAAAAGAAAAGAGAAAGAAATAAAGAAAACCACGCCAATGAGACTATGGGATACGGCGGAAGTGACAATAAATGCTTGTTTTTACTTTGCCAAGGGCAATTTGATGGACCAAGGAGAGGGGCTGAATTTCAAGGTCACAGGACCCAGCTGGTTTGAAAGTCGAAAGGGACATTTCCCCGTTTCGGACGGAGTAGGTGACACAGCAAAAAGCAGACAAAAATTGGGAACCTGCGCTTGTTGCACGAGGTTCTCGTGTTCTGAATTGACTCAAGCGCTGAGAAAATTGCCGATTACTGGGAATATTTAAGGGGAGAGAATGCTGCGTTTTATAAAATCATTAACTTTCGAAAAAATTTCGTTGATGCGAGATGGAACAACTGATAAAAAAGGAGAGGGGTCTCTAGGAAGGGGGGGTCCCGACCCCATGGACTCACCCCTTGGCTACGTCCTTGCACGTGAGCATATGATCGTTTGGCGACCTGCGGTGGCACGTATAAACCAAAACAAAACGATCTTTTTCAAATTGTTTACCGGAGAAGCAAATCTGAAATAAAAAAAAAAAATGCATATTTCTCTGTACAAAAAAAAAAAAAGTCAGCACATTTCTATGATGCAAGCGAGAAATAACTAATAACATAGTGAATAATTTTCTTTGTTTGTTTTATCATATCGTTAGCAGTGGTGCTGTTATAAAGTTCTCTGAAAATGCAGTGTAAAGACATTTTTTTCTCGCTAATGACTTTAAAAAAAAAGCATTTATCAGCGAATTGAAATGTGATAGCTTCAAATAGGGTTACCAGTTTTAAAATTATCGTTCTAAAATTATTTTTCATTGATAAACTTTTTATTTACCGTTTTTACACTTTTAAAGCTTTCATTTTGAAATATACAATCTGATTGCATCCGATACGAGAATCGAACTTCTTTTTTTTTTTTCAAGTTAACTTCAGTTCTTCTGCCCTTATATAGAAGTTTGGTAAGACCCCATTTGGAGTATGCTGTTCAGTTTTGGTCTCCTTATCTTAAGAAAGACATTAATGTATTGGAAAGGGTTCAAAGGCAGGCTACAAGGCTAATAAGTGGACTTTCACACTTAGATTATGATTCCAGGCTTAGAAGGCTAAAAATGTACAGTCTTGAGCAAAGACGAGACCGAGGGGACATGATTCAGTTGTTTAAATTTATTAAAATGAAAGATGTTGCGGGGCTGGAGTTTAGCACTGAAAACAGGACTTGGGTCATTGTTTTAAGCTGTTTAAATCTCAGGCTAACATGGATATTAGGAAAAATTATTATTTTAGCAGGATAGTGGAACCTTGGAACAGCTTACCGGAAGAGGTGGTAATGAGCAAGGGAGTAGATAGTTTTAAGAGGGCCATTGGTCTTCACTGGGGATTGTAAATTGACCAGGACCAGTCTAGCTGGGTCCAGAACCTGTTGCTGGTCGTCACTTTTGTATTTAAATAAATGAAAAGTCTATTTAAACCATCATTTCAAGATTTTAAAACGAAATTCCGTTTTTGTGCATGAGTCAAAAATTTAAATGCTTTAATTTTAGTTTTGCTGCAACTGTGTCGATAAATATTAAAGATATGTTTATCACAAGATTCTAAAACGCAATTCTAAAATCCTTTTTAAAAAATAATTCTTTTATGAGCCGTTTTTTATACTTTTTGAGCCTTCACTTTGAGAATTGCAATCTCTTTGCATCCGCTTTGAGAATCGGATTTTTCGATTTTTTGATGTTTAGTACGCTTTGCTAAGAGATAAACAAATAAATTCTCCTTTTATTTTTTTGAAATCGCGAAATTTAGATATTTTTAACGAAATTCTGAGACATTTAAGAGTTTCAAAGAGTTAAATGCTCAACCACTGCTTGATTTGTTTTTTCAATTATTTAAAGGAAATTAATATTATTAACAGAAAAAAAAATCATGAAAACACCTATTTTGAAATTTTATTTTACAATCCCCCCTCCCACCAAAAGTATTTAATTTTTTCCAAAATAAATTGATTTTTCACCAAAAAAAGGACCTAGTGAAAAATCCTGCACGGTCCTTGTTCAATAGCCAACGCATGTTTGCAAATGTCCCACCAAGGATAAGGGGGCGGGGGTCATCAAATTGCACCATTGAAACTTTTAGGGGTAGAGAATTTGAGAAAGATTTTTGGCTCAGTTTAGGGGGGGGGGTTGCTCTTGAGAGGGGAGTGCTTCATAGAATTTAGGAAGGTGCATGGGGGGGGGGGTGACACCTCCTTTTTTATTTCAAAAGTAATTATTCAAAAACAACTTAATTTTTTTATTGAAACCACACTCAAAATTTTGCAGACAGATTAGAAAGTTCTAAAAGCATGTCGCAGACAGCACCAAAACTTTCTGCCACTGGGCTTGTGACCCCCCCCCCCCCACGAGCGGGAGGAGGGTCGTTGTAGCGAATATTATTGAAAAAATTACAGAAATACTACTTACCGAGGACTTTTATCAATTGCAGATCTTGATATGCATAGATGTATGTCCAAGTGCCTCCCCCCCCAAAAAAATTACCTCCTCAATTAAAACGCCCCCCCCCCCCCAAAAAAAGTAAACATGACATCTTGTATAAAGAGACTAAAATCCGTTTAAAAAACCTTCATTAATTATTTCAATGGTAAAGTCTGTCTCATGCCTTCCCTCCCCCCAAATAGGGGAACTCCTACTTCAGCTATTATTATTAGAATAAATTACTGAAATGGCAAAGAAAAAAAACTAAAAGCAAGGAAATTCTCATTTCTAAGGGGGATTGGATCCCCCCTTGCCCCCTATATGGGCGCCCTTGTCCCCTAGTGAAGAGTCTAAAATCTTTTAAAATAACTCCTCTGATAGTTTCAGTGGTATTGTCAGCCTCATGCCCCCCCCCCTTCAAATGGGCACCCCAGCTTTATCATTAGAATAAATTGCTGGAATATTTACATTTCAAGATTTTCGTAGGTTTTTCTCTACTGCAGATCTTAATATATAGATCATGATGCTCGGGGGGCCAATCCCTAATAAGTGCGATGGCCCCTCTCATTTTTAATTTTACTGACCCCCCCCCCCCTCTCCCCCGCCCTAAAAAAACGAGTCCCTACTTAAGAGACTAAAATACTTTAAATTAAGTTCCCTGATAATTTCAATGGCATAGTCAACTTGAAGACCCTTCCCTCACCCCCTCCCCCCCCCCACCGAATGGGTACCCTGCTCTAGGCATTATTATTCTTCTAAATTGCTGAAATATTTACATTTCAAGATTTTCGTAGGTTTTTCTCTACTGCAGATTTTAATATATAGATCATGATGCTCGGGCTGCCAATCCCTAAGAAGTGCAATAGCTCCCCTCATTTTTAATTTACCTCCCCCCCCCCCAAAAAAAAACAAGAGTTCCTACTTAAGAGACTAAAACACTTTTAAAATAAGTTCCCTGATAATTTCAAAGGCATAGTCAACTTTAGGACCCTTCCCTCACCCCCCCCCCTATTTAATGGGTACCCTGCTCTAGGCATTATTATTTGTCTAAATTGAGGGAACATTTGCTTACCAAGATGTTCGATGACTTTTCTGTATACTAGATCTTATGTATGTGATGTAGCTGGGGTGCCATTTTTCCTCTCCTTGTGCAGTGGCTCCCCTCAATTTTATCACCCCCCCCCTCTGAAACACAAGAAAAACGCCACCATCTTTTTAATGGATTAGAATCCTTCTGTAAAAAATTTAATGGCATTGTCTGCATCATGACCTCCCTCCCCCCTTCAACGGCTGTTGTTATTATATACTAGCTGTACCCGACGTGCGTTGCTACGCCAACAAAAAAAATACATCATTATACTGATTTTCATGACAATCGGTGAACGGGGCAGAAGTTGCTACTCTGCAGTGCCACCTGGTGGCGAGTGGCTTCAATGAGCATATTAATGCACCTTCTCCATGGAGAAATACATATATATAGCAATTTTCATAATAATCGGTCCAGGTATCAAGTGAAGCCGTGACTATACTCAAATTTTGTACTCACGCAGTTTGCAAGATCAATCAATCGCTAAAAATATCAAATAGAAAAAGTTTTCAATTCCCCCGTTGCATGAAAAGCCATAAAACAATAAAGAAAGAATTTATTTGTTCAAACTCAAGAAAAATGGCAACAGCTAACTTCTTATCAATGAGATCTTTCACGCGAATTAATTTCGGCAGCCGATAATTTTATTCGTATTTATCCAATGGATTGTGACTTAAATTGGAATAAAAAAGGAACTATCGATCGGATTTTTTTCGAACTGGTCTATAAACATTCCCAGTACCAAAAATAACAAACGGTGAAAGTTTAAGCCAAATATGCCGGGTAGTTTTTGAGTTCATGGATGACATAGAAACAAACATTCATTTTTATATATATAGATTGCTATTATTATTCCTATAAATTCCCCTCCCCCTTCAAATTTATTGCGCTTTCCCCAAAACGCAACCTTTTATTGAAGAGACTAAACTCCTTTTAAAATAACTTCTCGGATAATTTCAATTGTATACTAAGCATCAAGCCCCCCCCCCCCCTAAATGGGCACGCATGCTTTAGCTATTATTATTCGAATAAACCAATGGAATGTTATCTTTTCAAGATGTCCAATGGTGTTTCTCAGTAGCATATCTTAATATGCAGATGACGCAGATAACAAGAATTGCGACCCACTAATAAAAAGACTTACATTCTTCTAAAGTAATTTCTCCAAACGTTTCTGTGATATAATCTGCCTCGTGACCCCCCCCCCCCCCGACACAAACACATGAGAACCCTTGCTGTAGCTATATTATTAGAATTAATTGCTAATATTTTTTCACCAAGATGGCCTATGGCTTTTCTCTGTTGTAAATACTTTGAAGTCCCCCCTCCCATAAAATGTTGAATTTAACAACCTAAATGTATCGAAAATATTGATATTTTGAGTGTGATATATCACGGTATTAAAATTCTGATATCACCCAGCCCTAACACATAGCTTTCGACGATTATAAAATGTGAAAAGAAAGGCATGCTTGTGCAGACTGCATTTAATTAAAAAATTTACTATTTCTTTTGTATCAAAATATGAGAAAATCAGAATTTCTATTAATAAGTTTCAAAGAGATGTTAAAATATACTTCAATCAGCAAAAATAATCTTCTTTAGAGAAATCTAGAATTGTGCTGCATGAGTATTGTAAGTGTGGAAGATTCTTGTCAGGTGTAACGTAATCCAAAAAAGATTGTGCTATGAAAACTTTTCAATAGTATATTGTTTTTTTTTTTATCTTTTAATGTTGTTTGTTCGGTTGTAACAATTGTATGAATGTAGGCAAGAATACTAAGATTTACTTAAACCTATTATATTCACTTAACATATGTACAGTAAATTAAAATAACATTGTAAATAAAATTAAAACCCTTCTTGGTTTTATAAAAGTTCTGTGAGATGCAGTGTAACGGACAAGTGTCCGAATGCTGTTGAGATACATCAGGTAGGAAGCCACCCGTTCTCACGGAGCTTAGCTGTTTTATGCTCACAATCACGTGTGCTGCCCTCTGCGGACAGCGCATTTGCAATTCAGAGTAGGCAAATGTCAAAAAAAAAAAAAAAAAAAGCAAAATAATGCCATTAGAAGTATTTTTTGCAATATTCTTCAAATTATTATTATTAATATTTAGTACTCTTTCAATCAATGGTGTTTTTTTTTTTTTTTTTTTTTTTTTTTGTGAACTTTGAAACTGGGGTTTTTACTTTGAAACTGAGGTTTTTGCACAATTCTTCTCCAAAGCGAACAACTTTTTAGCGATTAACTATTGATACAAATCAATTTTTATACTTTGACAGTACAGTATTTTTTATTCTGAAAAGTTTTTGGGCTTTTTTAAGCTTAAAAGGGATTTAAAGCAATAGAAAACTTGTATTTTCTGCAAAACACATTTTACTTTTTTGTTTCAAAGCAACTAAAAACACCCTTCTACTTGTTTCTACATAGCAAGAGAATGATTTAAATATGCTACAAAAAAAAATTGATGCAGATCATACAAGGTACTCCGGAGATATGACTTCTTTAATCTCCCAAATGAAAAAGCATAAAAACTGACTTTACATAAAGAATGGCAACACCCAACTATTCGCAGAATACTTTCTGTCATTCACACTGAAAGAGAAAAGTATTTGCTTGAAATTGATACCAAATTCTGCTTAATTGGTTGAAAAATAAAGAAATTAGAGAGATTTTTTAAATTCATGCCAAAATGGTGACTCTGAAAAATGATCAAAATCAAATTTTTGAAACAATTCTCCAAAGTGTAATTTTCATTCCAAAAATGTTAAAAAAATAATAATAATTTGAGCTTATCTCATAGATATCTATTCGTAAAAAAATAACAGAAAATCAAAGACATGACGGCACGGCCGACTATTTAATTTAGGCGATTTGACGTGGAATGATCCAGATTTTATTGTACTAAGGTAAAAGGATTCACCCCAAAACTTAATATTGGATTTCTTTATTGTTTTTTTTTTTCAAATCCGCTTATCTATTGTTTTATTTACATGAAATACACCTCCAGCTTAGTCAATTCCAGCCAAGGACTGCAGTTTCGTGCTTATTAGCACTCATCAGCCCGGCATAGGAGTGACTGAGCTGGATGTGGAAAACTTACTGAACATTGTTTTACTTATTTTTGATCAGATGGCTTCATGCATCTAGGATGCTAATATGATTTTTCCTAAAGTCTTTGTTTCATTTCTGACTGATACAGGGTGGCGACAGATCAGGGAAAAGTAGAGAAGTTTATTAATAAGGGATAAATCAGTGAAATATCAGGGAATTTCGAGGTAAAAAAATTCAGAGAAAATGAATTAAATGAAAGAAAAAAAATATTTCTTTTTGTTGTGCAAAATTCAATTCCCTAATTCCCTATGCATTTTCCACCAATTTTCTGTTTAAAAAAAGTAAAATTAATGAGGTGTGATTGCGCTGCCGCATTTCTGCATCCTTTTTCCTCAATGTCAAAGTTTTTAATCTTAACTTATTAAAAACAGGATGAACTTTCTAAAATTGCTTCTGTGTTTGTAAAGTTGTTTATTTTACGTAGCTTGAATTTTTCTTTTACGCATTCCATGCTGTGTAAAATAAACAACCCTACAGGCAAAGAGAAAACCGTCATTAATGCCTTAGCTCCCTTGCCTTTACTCATTGCCTTGAAGTAATTAACTTACTGTAATCACGGTTTCAAGAAGAAATCTTTGTTTTTTATATGAATACTGATAAAAGCTTAAAAGTTATTGCGTCTTCACGTTTTTAATATAATGGTTTAAGTTGAATGCAAAATCAACTTTGTTTTTTGCCATCGTTTTATTCACTGTCGCTGTATGAGATTACACGAAGGCTTTTTTTCCAGACTTTTAAAGCCAAGTTATATCCACACACACACACACACACACACATATAGTTTGAAATTGATTGTTTTTTGCATTTCAATGTTTGTTACAAAAGTAATCTAAGATTTTTTATCAACAAATAATGAAATCACTTGAAATTGAGTTACTTTGTGTACATAACTAAATATTTTTACTATTTTTAAATAGTTAAAATACTGTATTCATTCTCGAAAACCAAAGCTCTTGATTGGAGAATAGCTTAATATGACTGGTTATTAAAGGGTTTCAATTTGTTTTACATAAATATGTCTATTATTTACTTAAGTACATCTACATTACTTCTATATTTTCATTATTACTTGTTATTCTTGCCGCAATAATTATACTGCTTGAAAATTTAGTTAAAAGTTATTTCCATATAAACTTAATAGTTTTATCACGATTAGATATGCCTTTAAGAGTGAGTTTAATAGTTTCATAGAATTCTTATGCTAACTGGTTACTGGAAGTAAAGTATTTGTTTTAGAATTCCTATAATATTTCCCTATAGATAATTTAATGTACTCTTTTTACTAGAAAAAGGAACAACTTTTCAAAATATATTTTTAATTAACAGCTTAATACGTTTTGAACTTGTTAAACTCTGCATTTTATTAAATATGCAATAGTTTTTAAGTAGGGCAAAGAAAGGAAACCTTATCATTGGTAATGTAAATCAGGGAAATTTGGTAAAGTTAATCAGGAAAAAGTTAGGGAACTTTTTTCACAGTTCCTGTCGCCACCCTTTGATACTCTTTGGAACAATTTCAAACCAAATTTCATTTGCATGCTTCAGTGTATTGTGAGAAATAGTCACTCCTAGAGATGAAAACAGTCGGAAAAAACGGGAAAAAAACGTTTTTTTTCCGAAGAAGTAAATTTCCACTTCGGAAAAATTGAAAAAAAAAATGAATTTTTTCAACTTTTCAGGGTTTTAATTGAAATTTTCAGCAAAAAGTGATTAGAAAATTTTCCCACTTAAATTCTGATGCAATTCCCCCTTCCCCCGTTTTATGTTAAAATACTGTCTAACCTTAATGCAAGTTTTTGTATGATAATATAATTTGCATATATATATCAAAAAACGGTTTTCCTTCTTCATAAAACAAACAAGCATAACATCAACCACAAAACTATGTTTCTGCTGACTGCAAATCAAATGTAGGTACAGGGTGCGGCAAAAAAAACCTGGGCAAGCAATTTTCCATGAAACTTTATTTAAAATGAATAAATTAACAAAACACAAAAAATAATAATATGAGTAGACCTTTAGCAATCAATAAATTTAATTGGTTTCAAACTAGCAGCCTTTTGCAGTAACACAGAGATGCAACTGCTGATTGAATTTTTTCATTCAAGCGCCACAAGTCCTTTAATCAATCCTATTCCCTATAACGCAATTGGTTTGGAGAGTTCAAACTTACGTGCAGTTTAAGGTAGACTTTCGACCCCTAAATATGCCATACATTGTAATAAATGGGATTGAGGTCTAGCAAGTAGAGCGTCCACTCAAAAGATAATATCATGTCAAAAAAAATGTGCCTTGCACCACTCGTCTTTTTGCCCATATGAATCGGTGTGGAGTTCAAGGAAAATGTCCAGTTTACATTGCTGAAGTGCTCTTAGGCCCACAGAAGTACAATAACTTCTAAAATGTCCTTCTGGTTCACTTTTTGATTCATTTTACGGCCCCCATCCACAAAAAACTAGATTTTTTTTTGCTTGTGCTGATTCTATCACAGACCAAGCCTGACTTCGGATTTTGGTGATTTTTTAAGGTGCTTGGCTACAGACCAATTCTTATTGTTCTGAGGGATATGAGCTAGTTGAATACTATCTCTTTCAGCGTGGTCTTGCGACCCGTCTCAAATGTTTTTGGGATCTTTGGATTGGAGTCATACAAATGCCTGAACTTTTTGGAACTCATAAAACTTCTGTTTGAGCTGTTTTTTCCCTTAGTCGCACTTATCGGTCACAAATTCCCATCTTACGAAGGACTGCTCTCATCAGGGGCGGCTCTAGCAGTTTTGCCGCCCCGGACAAATTTCCAAAGTGCCGCCCCTCTCCACGGTAAAAAAAATCAAACATTACAATTTTTGCATTACAAATATAGTCCCTTCTTTTTGGTAATTCCTCTTTTTTTTAAATATAAAACATTCTTTCAAAAAAAACGATAAGCCCCCACCCCCACCCCCTAAAATGGTCATGCTTGAAAGCAGTTTCGCGTTGTCTTCACGTATTCATCAATCCTAAGTACGACCATGGCTTTCCTGCACTTGGGCTGTGCCACCAGAAAATATTTATAGGGGGGGGGGGGGTACGCTTAAAAAATACCCGTATCTGCTAGAGGGGTCTGGGGGTTCTCCCTCGGAGAATTTTTTGAAATTATAGTCTTAAGAACGCAGTTTTAGACGCTCTGTGGCGGTTTAGACGGTGGAAAGTTTCAGGGGGTCTTTTGAGGGGGGAATTTTAAGAAACTGAAGTCTTAAAAACACGATTATAGGCGAAATGTGTTGACTTCAGAGTAAGGGTTGGGTCTTCGATGATTTTTTTTTTTTAAATAGATTTGAGATGACGTAAACTTTTCACCCCAATTTTTTGACACTGAAGTTCCAAAAGGCAGTTACCGACAAACTTTCATGATTACAGGAAAGGGCTCTTTGAATCTCCCCAAGAAACATACCAAAAGAGAAGTAATAAAAAGCGATGTTTTTAAGCCATTTTCAAGGACTGGGGTGAGGGTTAAAAGGTCTCATCTTAATTTTTTGAAATTATAGTTTTTTCATTTTCAGATTGCATACGGGAGCATCGTCTCAATGTATTAAAAGAAGACTTCGCGCTAAGCACCTCAACAAAGCGTCGTTTTTAGACGATTTGTATGATATTAAAAGCAGGGTGAAACGAGATTTGAAGAGCACTTTAATGATTTTAACTGAGGGAGGAGGCTTCCGAAGCGTAGAATTTTAAGTATTTTCTTATTTTTTGATCGTCTAGTAAAAGTAAAAAGAAAAAAAAGGAGAGGTGGGGGTAAAACAAATATGAAGTGTAGTGTGGGGTGTGATTAACTAAGAAATAATCTGTCACTATAGAAAAATTTAATTTTAAGTTTCTTTTGAAAATAAATTAAGACTTTTTCACGACAATCGATATTTTTTCCAATTAAAATTACTTTGTTTCCCTAAGGAGCATTAATTTCTTCTCTTTAATAGCATGGAACATTTTTTTTAAAAATGCTCAATCTAGGAAGGGGGTGGGGGAGAGAGAGGAGTTCTGTGCGTGATCCAATTCCGACAACATGCAGAAGTTCAAAAACTGGACCGTCAAATATGTATCATTATTTAAAACGTGGTAAATAATATAAATAAATACCTTTGTGCTGAACAGTAAAGTAACATAAAGTAACAACGTCTAAAAAGCACAAATTCTGCGAATTTGTGCTTTTTAGACGTTGTTACTTTACGTTACTTTAGTGGTATATAATAATTACTTGCTACGCAATTGCAATATCCCACGGCGCCCCTCCCCACGGGAAAAAATAAAAAGGGATAAATTGACAGTAAATACATGCCAATAAACCTTTAATAGATCATGCCAATAAATAAACAGCACAATGAAATGAAATCAAATTTATTAAAGCTGTACATTAAACTAGATAAAAAAAAGGGCACTTCAAAACAAACACCAAATTAACATGTCTTGTATTAAAGACCTCGAAACATAGCTGGATTATCAAATTATTGGAAGAAAAAAACAATTATAGTATTTAATTAATTTAACAATATTTCTTGAGAACAGACAGGATTTTGGAAGTGCTATGCATTACTGACAATTAAAGTGACAGCAAAGCAAAATACTAAAATGGACGAAAAAAATAGAATCGTTATTTTAAAAACATTAACTCATCTTTTTTTTTTTAAATAATCATAAAGTAGGAATGCAATTAAACAATTTTTGTATTGGTGCATATTTTCATGACAGCTTAATGAAAATTTCTTTCTCGTGTTGTACAAAAGTTTTAGAAGTCAGATTACTGTTTACCGATGTTTCTCTTCTTGTAGTAACTTATAATAAAAGTTCAGTCTGCATCAAGTCTGTTAAATAACTAAAAATGAAAAAGAATACCAGGACAAAGGTTAGAATTCAATGTGTACCGCCCCCCCCTCCTCTAAATTATTACTACTGCGCACCTTAAATAAACACATTTAAAAGGCTTTTTTTCTTACTTTTAATTCTGCAAACTTAGTGATTATTTTTTTTAAATCTATTTGTTCAGCTAACTCATGTTCAATAGCCAATGTAGCTAAACCATTTAACCTATCTTGAAGAGTTGTGGAGCGTAAGAAATTTTTTATTAATTTTAGTTTTGAGAAACTCCTCTCTCCACTTGCCACACTTATTGGCAAAGACAATAAAATTCTCAAACTAATAGCTAAATTTGGTGCGATATCAAGAGTTGAAACTAACGACAAAACTTCAATTGGGCTTTGCCTTTTTCGTAATAAGGCGGAAACTGACACTATTTCGTCTGCTAAGTCCACTGCACTTATGTCTCGTGAATCTCCATCCGTCAACACTAATTCTAAATCTTTGCAGTGTTTAATTAACTCTTCTTTTGGGGTGTCCCTTAAGTCATACACACTGTATAAAAATTTAAAAAAGCTGCTGTGGGTACTCATTAATTAAAACCTACTTTCTAAGGCATTAATTGCCTGATCTATTGTAAAAAAGTAAAACTCTATTTTGAATTTTAATTTCGGATCTTCCACTGGATCATCTCGTGCTTCATACACAAAATGAGTACTTTTTCGTCTTACTCTATGACGAGGTTGTGTCAGCTCAAAATTAGCCGGGATGTCAATCTCTTCAGCCAATTCCGTTGCATCAGAGAGCATTTCCTCGAAAGATGCATCGGATCGCAGATCCTTAAAAAAATCTCCACAGTTTTTTATGAGTTCTATTGCGGATGGAAGGTCATAGTCTATGGTCTGCAATAACTTACTGATTGGATTTATGCCATTTAAAATTTTATACCATAACTATTGAGCATAGAAATTTAAATTGCTTCAGAGCTTTTAACAATCCTGATGCCTCATCTCTGACAGAGTTGTCGATTTCTATGTTGTCATAGATGCTAAGGAAAGCATCGTAAATTCCCCCTAATTCATACCTTAAGGGTTTTATAGCCTCTACGCGGCTTTCCCATCGAGTTTTACTTAATGGTTTCAAGGTGAACCCTTTTATATGTTGTAGCAATATGCCCCATCGGAAAGTTGATGAGGAAAAAAAAGTATAAATTTTCTGAACAAGATTAAAAAAATTACAGGCCTCTAAGGATGCCTTTGCCATGTCGTTGATAACTAAGTTTAAGGAATGATTGCTGCATGGAACATAGACGGCTCGTGAGTTTCACTCCTTAATTCTGGATTGTACCCCTAATTTACCGCCTCTCATATTCGAACCGTTATCATAGGCTTGTCCCCTCATATCCATTAAATTCAGACCTAATTTTGAAAGTTTTTCGACTAATATATCTGAAAGGTCTTTTCCGGTTGATCTTTCAACTGGAAGAAAACTTAAAAACCTTTCGTTGATTTTAACGATTATCTCATTTGGGTGCGATTTGTCAATTGATACATATCTTACCATGAATGTCATTTGTTCAATCTTACTGACATCAGGAGTACAATCCAGAATTACGGAGTAATATTTGGCTTGTAAAATTTCACTTACAATATGTGATTTAATATTTTGATGTAAAAGGGAGATTATTTCATTTTGTATAATTTTCCCTAGATAGTGGACTTTAGCTTCCTCCTTTCTAAGTACTTTTCGAACATGCTCCTCCATTATTGGGTCAAACTGAGCAAGTAATTGAATTATTTGTAAAAAATTACCATTATTGGAGTCATAGAGTTTATCACTTTTACCTCGAATTGCTAAACAATTTTGAGCAAGCATTTTCAATGTTGCCACAATGCGCAGAAGAACTTCACTCCAATAATTAGTTTCCGCAGCAATAAGTCTTTGTAAATCACAATCAATCGTTTTAGAGCACTCTAATCGCTGACTGAATTCAACCCACGATTTTAGGCTTAGAACATGATTTCTTGATGTCTCATGTTCTTTTAAAGTTTCTACAAGGTGCTTCCAACTTTTGAAACCTTCTTTGGAGAGAGAGCTACAAGAATAACTAAAAAGCTTGCAACAGAAACAATATACACAGTCTTTTTCAATGGAATAAACTAACCATTTACGCATAACTTTTTCACCATTGTTTAGAGCTCTGACATAATAATGTGTGCTAAATCTTCGACCAGAGTCATTATAAGGAAAATCATAATTTGTTAACGGTTCGGGTGGACCTTCTTTTACCAAAGAGCATCTATCAGCGTCTGATAAAATTGCTGGCCATGATCCTGGATCTGAATTATTGATTATCATCAGCGTATCTGTATCATTGGATGTTACTGGATCTGGTGTAACTTTTACTGGAGCATCAACTTCTAATGGACTAGAGCAATCCATTAAGGTGTGATCTGCAGCAGTGTCACAATTCGTTAAAATTGTGTGATTAGCAGTAGTGTCACTATCCGTTAAGATAGTGTGATTAGCAGCATCAGTGTCACTATCCATTACGATTGTGTGATCAGCAGCAGTGCCATTATCCATTAAAATTATGTGATCAGCAACATCCTCATCTTGAATGTCTGATTCGGATTCTATTGCTAAATCGTTATCATTTTTTCTTGCGCCTTGCAGATAGTTCAGCAAACTTCCAGCCTGTTTTTGAATGCTGACTTCTTTTTCAAGTCTCTTTCTCTTGTACTGCGCTCCAGATAGCTTTTTGCGACCTCCTGTAGACATTCTAGAAATTCAAGGAGAAAAATTATTTTAACTAGGTAGTGGTTCTTTCACAAATGATGTCACGCTTTGAGGGGGAGGTTGGCTTGTTAAATTGTGGGTTTGTGACAAGGAGAAGTGAAATGTTAACAGAAAATATGACATCAAATTCTTTGGCTTGTGAAACAAAAATAAGAACATTTAAAATGTCAGGTTAAGTATTTTTATATTTTTGTTTTGTTTTCTCGTTGATCTTATTTTGTAGCGAAAACGGCGAAAACAATAACAATGCAGATTAGGATTTAAAAATTAATAGCTACATGCTTAAATTGAAAAAAAAAAAAAAAACCTGTTTATGAATATTTTGTTATTTTGAAATCAAGATTACGTGGGAAATAATTTGGCTGGTGTGTAAAAATTTCTTCTGGTTAATGAGATTTTAGCGTTTGTTGGACCCTGCATATCATCAGCGTAATTGTTGTGTTCACAAATATGTGTGTAACAATAAAACATAGCTAAAGTTGGGAAATAAAATTTGGAATTTGATGCACGAATTAGTTAGTGTTGGTTTTCACAGCTGGAAAGTACATATTTATGTAATGTAGCGTGACACATGACGACAGGGTGGAAGGGGAACACTTTGATAAAAGGGGAATGAGAGGGGAGAGCTCACAAATACTGAAAAAGAAAAAGTAGCATTTTTATGGACTGCCTCCAGACAAATTATACGTAGTTTGTTTGTTTATTTTGTAATATTTTATTTTATTTTATTTGTTTATTTATTTGCTTCAGAAATATAAAGGCGTTATTAAGATTTAGACCATTCCATGCATGAATAAAAAGTTAATAGGGGGGTGAAGGTGGGTTAGGATTTAATATAAAAAGAAAGCAATTCTTTTCTAAATATATATTTACTACTCATGTTCGTAAAATAAGTGCACCACGCGAAAAATTTAAACATAGAAAGGTACCTTGCGGTGCCTTTCCGTAAGAATTTTAGGATTACCATTTCCTACAAGAGTAATTTTTAACAGCTGAATAATTTGTTACAGAAGAATAAGATTTTTTTTTTCTATAAGGAAAAAAAAAAAAACTCGAAAGAAACAGCCTTAAAAATCAAGAAAAAGAATAGAAAACGTTTAATTTCAAATATTTTATCCTCCATTTCGGTTAAATATACTTTAACGGATAATCTGAATAGTTATTAAAAATTATCGATAAAGAAAATAATAGTCATAAAATACCATGTAAAAAGAAGCATTCGAAATGAAAGCAACTTTTTTTCATGTGAAACTTTTTTCGAATACTTTGGTAACTATTTTAATTTTAAACACGTAACTGTAACGTTTATTTTCTAGGATGGCAAGAATTAAAAAAAATATCATAAGAAATTTCTTATCGAACGACAAATGACCAATATTAGAGACCGAAAACAGCTAAGGGGGGGGGGGGCTACTAAATGTTTTATGTTTTAATTTCGAATAAAAATTCTACGCATTTCTATCATAATAAAAAAATTAGTAAAAAATAATTGTCACATAACATGATTTTTGTTCAGAAATATGGCCTGTATTATAATTCCCCCTCCCCTATTTAGTCTTTTTTAGGGCGTTCTTTTTATTTTTCCCCTTACTTTAGTGGATTTATCCGGTTTTAATGCCACTTTGACTATTAAATTGCAAATGTAGAAGGGTCATTCTCCTGTTATACACGGGATATTTGCAGACATTTAAAGTGCAAAAAACAGTTAAAAAGGATGTTAATTCATATTTTTTTGCAATTGGATCATAAATCAAGATTCATTCTGAAATTTCAAATGCTATAGTGCTTCTATCCAATTCTCTTGCCTTTTGGTCAAATACATTAATTAGAAAAATTACAAATTTATTTAATTTGTGTCATGCACGGGACATGTATGAATGTTACTCTATCTCAGCTATAAGAATTCAAAAGTTAAAATAGTAGTTGTGTTTATAATGAAATAAAAACTAATACTGGCAATAATATATACCATTTTAAGTGAAAGTTCAATAAAAAGTATTTTACATAATATATATATATATATATATATATATATATATATATAATATACTTTAAATTGTTATAATGTAACTAGTATTAGGATGATACGTTATTTAATACTAAAACATCATTGAAATATCTACCTAAATCTCCAAGCAGAAAAAAAAAAGGCTTCGGTTCCTGCTATTGCAAAACTTCTTATTTGTTTGAATGTTCCCTGTTTCAAGTGTACGGTAAATTGTCGGGGACACGTGGACTACAATCAACGGAAAGAAAAAATACCATGGAAGATACGGCGCCGCACAATAACTGTTATAAAAGAGAAGTAAAAGTGTGAAGTACCTAACCCTGGTAAAATACAACCCCCGAGTCGGCGAAGCAATTGACAGGAAGAGAGGAAGAGAGCATGGAATAATCAGGGATGAATAATAGGGCAGTAAAGCACATAGCCTAGGGCCCAGCAGATCCTAGAATCAGGCGAGAGTTCTGGTAATCAGACCCTGATCCCCCACCCATTCAGTCTCGTTTCCCAACCAAAACAGGCAACTGTTGACCATTTGCTGTCGGCGACAGCAATTAAGGTACAATAAACGAAGAGGAAAGAAAACCTTCACGTATTTTTCAGACTCCCAAGCTATTGTGCTCGCAAAATACTCTCATACAAATTTGCTCCTAATGTAAAATGTATTTTAGACATTCGAACCAAAATGCCGCCCCTCAAATTTGCCGCCCCGGACAGGGGTCCGGTTTGTCCGGCGCTAGAGCCGCCCCTGCTCTCATGGAAACCCAAGGATTTCATTGAACTCACTTTTGGATGACCTGACGAGATTAACTCAAATGTTCATTGTTTATTTTGTCAACTTTCCGGACATCGACGAACATTTCCAAGTCACTCAAAACGACATACTGTTTCAAATACTGTTTGCTGGGACACAACAAGCAAATAAACTGTCATTCTACTTGGTTAAACAACTTAAAATAGCTTACATTTATTTAAAATTGTAAGAAAACCGAAAAACAATACATAAACTAGGAAATATATTGCAAACTATTTTCTAATTAAGTGAGAAGCAAAAGTGAATTGGGCACTTATTAAAATGAAATTACCTTTCTTCCATTCGATGATACAATTTTCATCCGATATTTTATTTGCCGCACCCTGTATACTGCCGTGCTAAGCAAAAAAAGTGGAATTTGAAGTTGGGCTCAAGCTGAGATACTGTGTTTTAAAGTTTGGCTCTTCCATATATTTGATTCAGATTCCCCCCCCCCTTTTTAAGTTCTTGATCAAATGACCCTAAAATATTTTATTTATTATGTAAAATACGAAACAGAGAACAACTTGGTTCTAATAAATTGGTTTTGTTCAAAAGTGCTGGTATGACTACTTTTACTACTGTGCTTAGCACGGCCATATGAATAAACTAAAACTCCAGTTTAAGTTTTGGTTCAGCTTAAGAAAAACCAATTTAGTTTTGATTTGGACTTAGACTGGGTCGGAAAAAATCAAAACTCAGTAGCTTTTATTTTCAGACAGTATCATTGTATTATTTTTCTTTCAAAAAAAAAAAAAAAAATCATGTTTGAAAGTCGAAAATTTCAATTAATATTTCAAGTTTCAAAGGCAATCTAAAATATGAAATGTAATTTTTATGATTAGAGACACATTAACCAATATTGATGGTTGAATGACGACTGGACTTATTTCTGGTGTTTGACCATGAAAGCTTTCAGTTATAAAACAAAAAGGTTTTTTTTTTTCTAATTAATCTTACCTTTATGTGTATTTCTGTCAAGCAGAAAAAGAAGATGTGTGGATAGCATATATTTTTTAATGCTTAACCCTTTATATGTTCCAAGAAACACAGTGCTGTTAAGAAACCCTAATTTTATTCATAAAGAAATCAAAATTTCCATTTTTTCCAAATTTTCCCGAAAAAAAAACAGTAAAAAAAAACGTTTTTTTCCCCACCACTTCAAAATTTACGGAAATTTTACATCTCTAGTCACACCTAAATAATATTCATCATTTAAAGGGTCTTTTTTTTAAGAGGTAGAGAACTTTCGGTTGAAATAAAACACGGTTAAATGTTGTTAATAGCCATGAATGTTGCTTTATTTGAAAGATGATTCTTTGCCATTTTTATTTTAATATGATTTCTCGCATATGGCCACCTCGGCTGGCTCGGAGAAAGTCTAATCGGAAAGTCCAATTTTCTCACTTTTTGCAGCAATAGAGGCTGTATATCAGTAATAAGGTGGCGAATGTTCTCCTCCAAGGCGTCAATCGTCTGTGGCTTATCGGTGCAGACCAGAGACTCCATATAGTCCCACAAAAAGTAGTCCAGCGGTGATAAATCGCATGATCTTGCAGGTCAATTCACGGGTCCATTACGCGAAATTATTCGTTCACCGAACGTTTCTTTCAATAAATCAATTGTGATGTGCGCTGTGTGGCATGTTGCACCGCCTTGTTGTCTATTCATGATGAAATGGCAACCCGAACTGAACACAAAACAAGTGACAGCTATCAGACTGGCACACATATCAAACAGTGTTGCCAACTTAAAGTTCTATACCTCTAAAAAAAAACCTTTATAAACTTGTCAAAGATGCAATGTCTGGCTGAAGGTTAGTGGTTTTAGTTTGAAATTTTTCTGCGAACGACATTTAGGTGTTAATCTATATTATCCGAGTCTGGTTGTCCGCATAATCCGAGTTGATGAGGGTCCCAATCAACTGGGATTATCGGATCTTGGCTATATTGATGTTTGATGGTTTTGTACTTTAATTATATCTATCATATTTGTTATTATTATTTTAGGTATGATAAAGCACAAAAAGTTGAAAAAGCAGTTTCTTGCCTTAAAGCTGCTAAGTACCTATTGGAAGACAAGGAATCTCTTTTTCTTGCTATAAAAGTAAGTAAAGTAGACATTGCATACTCACAAATGGTATTACTATGCTGTTAAGCATAGTTTTATGACATTTTTAATGTGATGATGTTGTAATGCAATAAGAGTAAAATGAAAACTAATCCCATAATGGCAACAGATTCTGAAACTATAAGAGTTATTGATGAATTTTAACTTTCCAGAAAAAAGGAAGTGTCAAATTTTCTCAGCATTTAGTATGTATTGTTGCAATATAATATTTTTTAAAGTTAATTGCATATAAAAATTTTGAGTGCCTCATTTGCACATCGTTTTACAGTTGCTGTGCAGAAATTTTGCATCCATTTTGTATTTTACTAGGGGACTCTGCCCCCTGCTCACTAATGCTCACCAACCCTCGAAGATTATTTGGCAATCTTATTTGATTCGCAAAGATTTAAATCGTCAATTAAAAAGAAATATTAAAAATGCGTTATGAGCTCCCTTTGGATTAAAAAGCACCCCTTCCCCGGGTTTCAAAATAACTTGTACCAACTTGCAGAACCGTAAGGGCTAAGGGGCTCCTGAGCATTGCAAAACTGCAGTTTTGTATGTTTGAAAAGTCGTTTTCATATTCGTGGTCTCTAGTAATATATTTTGCTCTTTAGCTAGGAGCTTGAATTGTGTTGAGTCTAAGATTTTTCTTTAAAATCGAAACCCTTAAAGTTTGTGAATAAGAAAAAAGAAACATGCAAATCAAAAAGATGTAACTATGGCAACGCCAAATAAAAAATCAATAATTTTAATGGAGATAAAATTATTCAATCTAGATTTTTTCCTTTGGAGATAGAAGATAAGTTTTTCGACCATAGGTCGAGTTACATCTGGAGTACAAAAAGTCGCTCTTTCCAGTGGTGTCAAAAAGAAAACTGTGGGACAATTCCTTCGCTTTTTACAGATTTAATGAAGAAAGTAATGCCTAAATTTTAGTTAAGCCTAAAAAAGTTCAAGCTAAAAGTACAAATAACTCCCGCATATTTAAGTTAGAGCAATGAAACAAATTGAGTAGAATATTAATATGTGCGAGTAATTTTTTAACCCCTTTAATAGGCATTAATAGGCAATTTACGTGAAATTAATGCTTAAAAAATTAATAACAAAAAAACCCCCCAAGTGCACACCCACGGGGCTCGAAATAATTTTTTTACAAAATTTCAAGGCTGTAGGTGCTATGGACGTAGGTCCGCCACAGACTTCCTTCCAGAATTTCTTTGAAACCTTATTTTTATTTACTATTAAGAGATTATACCTTTATTATACCACTTATTTTTATTCTGGTTATTTATTTCTAGAAACCAGTTTAAAAGTGTTAAAAAGTTACGTTTGAAATAATTTGCAAATGTAGGTAATTTTGAGAATATTGATCAGATACGAGAAAGTTGATATTGGTACATAGGAAAGTAGGCTCGTTTAGTTCTTGACGGAACTTCTTGTTTGTCTTGGAGACTAACAGCAGTCATTTATGCAAGGCACCTATTTTCAGGAGACGGTCGTAAAATTTTTAGCTTCACAAAATATTTTTCCCTTCAACTTTCAGTTTTGTTCACATCAAGTCTCGAAATTTTCAACTCATAAAACCACGAATATCTGCAATTTCACAAAAATAAGTGCTTTTACAGTAGTATTTTTGTGTACCATCATAACATTTTGTACAAAAGTGCGAGTAAAGTAGAATTTTGAGTTTTGTGAAAAATTGCACCTAGGAAATTTTAATCACCCTAAGAAAAAAGTCATTTTATTATTTTCTGTTTTAGAAAAAGTTTTCAAAGAGAGTTTTGAAGGCATATTCAAAAGTATGAACCTTGGTAAGTTAGCAGCAAGTAAATTTTTAAAATGATCTATTTTTATTCTGTATCTATGATGAATTCACTCATTTAATGTATACTTTTAGCATTTATTCAATGAAATATAAAATCATCAAGCAAAAATATACTACAAAGGTTAACACTTGTCTTCTTTAAAAAATTTAAGATCATTAAGATTCTTGGGTGTATCCTCAATGTTTTCAAGATTTTCTATTACGGTAGCAGGGTTGCCACGCACCGGGAAAACCTGGAATTGTCAGAGAAAATGAAAATGGTCAGGGAAAATGAAAAATAACATAATTGTCTGGAAATGTCAGGGAAATTTCTATTATTTTCCGATCGTTCTTAGTTAGCGCGGCGCTCTACGACATCAAAAATAATTTCTTTCAGCCTTGTTTTTCCTGTTCGTCATTTTGTAGTTCCGACTTTCTCCTTCCCCCTGCACTTTTTTTTAATCAACTCTCTGGCCCAATTATTCCTTTAAATTAATTAATGAAATCGTTTTCTTCTAAACAGTTTTGTTCTGTAAATTTAGTTCATTAGACAATTTTAAATTTAGAAAGTTTCATTTTTATAGGAGTATCGCTAATCTTTTAGTATTTTGGTAGTGATCTTTAAAATGACTGTTTCAATGCTCTTCTTTTTTTTAAAAAATTAACGTAATCTGATTTAAAAAAAAAAAAAAATCTGCACATCAGAGAGTTTTGTGATCATTGCTCAAAATTTTACTTTATGACAGGGGTCCACAGTAGGGATTATGGCGCAAGTTGTGCCATCAAATTTTTTGAGGGGATTTTTTTATTTTTATTTATTTGAATTGATTTATTTTTATTTAAATTATTTATTTTATTTTACTTTATTTATTCTGTGTGTGTGTGTGTATTTCATTGGTGGCACACAGAACTTTTCCTTTAAAACAATAAAAATAAATAAATAGGTAAATAATAAATAAAAAAAAAGAGTTAAAAGCGCAAAGGCGTACAGAAATATGGGGGGGGGGGCACCCCTGCTTTATGAGCAACAAATATGGAAAATATGTGGAGCTAAAAGATGCATGATTTTTTTACAGGCTTAAGTCTAAAAGCGCAGTTAATTTACTGGACTGGAGGGGTGGAAGGCAATAATTGAAAAGGTTTAGGTTATATAAGTTTTTAGTTCAGACTATTAGCAATTAACTTTTTTTTATTTGCTACAGATGTCACAATTGTTTATTTGGCCGTGTCACAATATATCCTACTCCAACCAAAATTCAAAGTTAGTTTTTTTTTTTTTTTTGAATTGCTGGTATGTTTTAGATAAATATTTATTTGAAACTTATTTAATGAACATTACATCAAAAGAGAATTTCAAATCTGTAGTCGGAATAAATGTGCATCTTATTTTGAGACATTATTTTTTTCAAAGGAAAGGCAAGCTTTTTAAAGTCAATCATTTGCTAAATGGTGTGCTACTCAAGTTCTCTATTGTTATAAAAAATATATCAATGCCCTCAAAAGCAGAGTTAGTAAAAAATTTTTTATTTTAAATTAAAAATCTTCAAAATATGTGGATTAAATATTAATTACTTCATGTGTATAAACATAATATATTTCATATAATAGATGAAAGCAATTTTTTAGCTATTTTCATTTCATGGTAGTAGCTATATTTTAATAATAGGGAAAGGTTGGTTAGAGTTTTAATACAAATGCATGATTCAAATTACCCCCCCCCCCCCCCCCACTACAACCACCAGCCCTTCAACTATAATTCTAGGGAAAAGTGGTACGACTATTTCCTAGAATTATAATTTTCATACTTTGTAAAAGAAAAATTCTTAAAATTTGGCAGTTTTCTGTGTTTATAGTCAACAAAAGTTCTGAAATGGATTCAATTGTTCTACTGAAAAAGGCAAAAAATCTTGATAGTAAAGCAATCTGAGCTAATGAATCCATTATTATTACTCTTAAAAATAGGGTTAAGTTCTCTAAATATTTATTTTTTAAGATTTATAACTAGAAAATTGCCCATGAAATTATGACAGGTGAAAATTACTTCTACATTTGAACAAAGTTATTTTACCTGTTTGGTGATCCTTTGATAGTTGAAGTTTTAACACTAACTCCAGTGGATGAACCCTAAACTCTAGTGGATAGCGTTAATTGTCGACTACTTTTCCGTTTTCTCATTCTCCCAAGATTAGTCTTACCAGTAAAACAGTTAAGGTACCAGATCCTGTTTAGCTTTGTCAAAATAAAGTTTTTCCCCACATGTCAAACATTATAAAAAATATTATGCTATGGTGCAAGTTTCATTGTTGGGGACGTCAGGAGCGTTACTCAATTAGTGAAGGATTTTTAGATTAGATGGGATTTTGTTTTATACTTTGCGTAAAAATAAGGTTTCCATCATCAAGTACGTTTTTAGTGTAAATAATATGTTGAACAATTACTTTTCTAACCTTATTAGTCATACTACGTAAGAAAACATATTTGTTTTAAACTATACTTTCTAATTTGGAATAGGAAGGGTTATTGACAAGCTGAAACTCAAGGAAAAGCAGATATCAAGCAGTTTATCAAGATATATGTGCAGTTATTTTTTGTTTCTTTATTTTATTTTATTTTTTGTTACTTTAGACTTTTCATTTCATCAGTGTAATAAATATACTTTATAATTTTAAAAATTTCAGTTCAGTGTTTCCCACCATGGAAAACAATTCTGGCAATAAACCATTGTAAAAAGTGGAGAAATTTGAACTTATCAGTGTTTTGTGAGGCAAATAGCCTTTTTAATGTATATATATGTACACATATTGAGCTTTGCAGTAAATATGTTGTCATATTCTTTATTATACTATTATTCATTAATATGCTCATTGTTTGAAGTGTTATTGTAAATAAAACCTTGCAAAAATTTCAGTGTTAGAAGCTGGGAATGTCCAGACATTGTAAAAAGCATCTTTTGTTATTACAAGGGAAGTGAAATTTTAAAAGATTTTTGTTCATTTGTTAGTAAAAATTGTTACTGACATATCGTCAATGTTATTAATGTTTGATAAAAAAATAAAACGATATTTCACTGTCTCATTTCTTATTTGAATATTATACTGTCTCTATGGAAATAATGACATAATTTCCGGAAAAAACTTATCATTTTTTCCATACGTTTTGAAAACAAGTGTTCTAAAATGTAGGAAAATTAATAAACGTGTTTGCAATCAGAAATGTGTGGTTTTCGTATTTTTTTTCTTTTTAGTCTTTGTGGTTTTTTTTTTTTTTTTGACAATAAATGAAATTCCTTACGAGAAATTTTGTTTGATCAACGTAAAAATGCTTTTGTAATTAATGAGCCCAGTAGCAGAAACTCTAGCCAGTCTGCGACACAATTTAGGGCATTTGAAAATAATCCGCAGCATTAAAGTTTTCATAAAATCACAAGTAAAAGTCCAGACTCAGTAATTTTCCATCTGTCCAGTGGCCACTAGACCTGAAAAACTTACTAGCCACCACTGTCGCCGAGTTTTAAAGTAAAAAAAAAAAAAAAAAAAAAGAAGAGGGGAGGGGAGGAGGACAGTTTTCACTACTTTCACAAAAATAAATAGAACTCTGCATTATGAAAATCAATAATTCAATGCATACTTATTTAAATGTGGAAAATTTAGATAAAAATAGGTTTTTTAATTTTTTTTCCAAAAAATGAATAAATGAATTTGTAAATTAGAAGTTGGCAGGAAAGTACATTTTAGATGAATGTTTTAGTTTAAAGGAAAATTTCTAAAGCAGATGGTAATAATTCAAATTTATGAAAATCATTTAAAAAGAAACATGATTTATTGTACATTTTATGTAATCTTTTCAATAGTTTGTATTGAGGTAAACATCAAATTCTGTTTTTGGAAACTTAGGCAAGTAATAGTCTTGTCTATTTCCATCTTGCGAATGACCAAACATGGTGGAAAAAACCCACTATGTTGGTAAAGGAAACTATGTTGAACAGAACTAAAGGCTTTACTTTCACTTATCCAGAAAGTCTTCTACTCTCGGAACTTGTAGGAGTTTGTTACTTTGATGTGTCCGGAATCTTGCAACTTCGGCAATTGGCCTTGGAATCGGGTTAAAAATTACCGGCTGCTAAATACGTCTCTGTATTTCAGTTCCGGTGCCGGATAGATTAATTTTGTACATGTGATATCGCGACGAGAGCCACATTTTTGATTCAAATGTTATAAATTCGTTACTTCATTTCTACAACTTTTTGCTTAAACTGAATTATGATTGTTCATTTGGAGGGTTAATATTGCAAAGTTGATCAGATAATAAATTTAGAAATTCTTGAAAAGTTTCCAACAGAAATATTTTTGGTGAAAAATGTTCTTGATATATTTTCTAAAAAAAAAAAAAAAGAAAGAAAGAAATTATTCGTTTTAGTGTTGTAAGCTATATGACCAACTCCCAGTTAAGGTTTCATTCTCTTTTTAGTTGTATCAGTGCACGTTACAGACTCATTTCCATGACAATTCAGTCAAAAAAAAAGGAAAAGTTGTAAAATGGCGGGAAACTATATTTTTTTGTCTTGAAAAGTATTTAGACTTTTGTAAAATTAATATATTAAATCGGTTTTATCTGTGAAATCAAGAACAATGGGAACATATTACTAACAATATTGGTAATAAGGAAGAGCTCCAAAAACTTGGCACTTGATAATCAGGCTGAATCCAGAAAACTCAGCCACCATAGGACTTAGAGTTTTTTTTTTTTTTTTTTTTTTTTTTTTTTTTTTTTTAAAGCTGGACACTTTTAATAGTTGATGTCTTCAATATTCGTAAAAATTTCAGGATGTGTTAGTGGTACTGTAATAAGAAAAAGTGAAGTTTATTTTTCTAAAAAACTGATTTTTTTGTCCTTGAGTAGGGGTCAAAGTATAGGTTCGTGAAAAAAAAAAGAGCAAAATATATGATTGCTTTGCTTCAAAAGCAATGAGTGAACCAAGTCAATTCTTTTAAATGTGGATACTACTTGATACTAGGGACATGCTAGCATAAATACTTTGGTGGTTGGCTTGTGGCTTTAAGGGCAAAAGTCAATTGAAACTGCTACTTTTTTTTGCCTTGTTTAGGCCTGGATATCTGCTAAAGCCGTGAGTAGCCCTCGGAAAAAGTATACGATTAACTACTTACCACAGTATAGTACTAAGAAAAATATAAAATAGCTTTCGTTTATCTTTGCTTTAGTAGTTAAATAGTCTCAAATTCGATGATTTTTTAAAAATAGCCAAGTTTAGAGGTCAATAACTTTAATTTAATACACAGCTGTAGTTATAGTCCGAGTGGTGTAGTTTATGGTCCAGGTTAGAAACCCTTGGCAACCAAAACAAAGTAAAGGAACTATAAATTTAAAACTGTAATATCGTATGAAATTCACCGCTAACATTTAAGTACAGCTGTTCGGCTAACATCAAAAAAATGCATGATTTTGGCATTGATCTCATCAAAGTATACTAGTAAGATGTATTAAAAAAACTTAATTTTTTGCTGCTAGCTCCTATGTAACTAATTTTAATCTTTTATTATGTTGCTGTGATACTTTCTTCAACAAAATACAGCTGACAAAGCGAAGATCAGCACAGTCCAACAATGGCGTTTGTAAACAAGATGTAAAGATTGAAACTGCTCTGTGATGGGCTCAACATTTTTCGGCATCGGAAAATCTGTCTAATCTCAAACGCAGACGTCTCAAAAATAGGGCGTCGGGAATTCTGGGGCATTCGTAAGTTCAGGGTTCACTCTCGAAATATTGCTTCGGAAACGAGATGTTCCGATGCAGGAACACTACCAATGCGGAAAAAATCCTGTATAGATGGAAGTAAAGGCCTAAGTCCAGAAATTGCCACCTTCCTTTTTAGACACTATTTTACTTTTATTTAGTACTAGGAAGTAAAAGTGCATATGATTTCCTAATGATTTTTTTAAAAATAAATTTCATTTTTTCTTTTTTACATTGTTGTGGAACTGTAGCAAGGAATCTTTTTACTAATGCAAGGTTGCCAAGTGAGATTAGAATTCCATCTGAAAGGTACACCCAGAAATATCTTACCCTCTTTCGCATCTCATTTATTAGACCCTAAATATATTTCTCTTTTTATTACTCTTTAAAAAAAATACAAAGCAATAAACAGCAGCAACACTTTGTTTACATTAATAAGTCCATCCTATTAAGAGCCAGTGGTGTAGTAAGATAGGAATTGCTGTGTTGCATGGTTCAGCTACTTTTATCCTGAGCCTGGTTAATTGTTGATTATCGCATGTAGCAAAACACGATGTCGTAAAATACGTGAAAAATAAAAGGACTTCACAGTTTTGATGTATTTTACTACAGTTTAAAAATCTGAAGATTACAAAATATTTCTTACAAATGCAGAATTATTAACAATCGAGAAGCATATGATTTATCTACAATTCATAAACCAATTTTCGATTCATTTTAAGGAAAATTGAATTTCATAAAAATATATTTTGCTATAAATTATCAATAATGGCAATTCAAACATAAATAATTTTGCTAAAGCTAAAATCATATATATATATATCTATAAATGTATTTTTTTTTTCAAGAAAAATTGTTGGATATTGATATTGCTGTCGTAATATAAAATATATCTTGGCTTTTTTTTCAATGAAAGCACATTTATTAATAAACCGAGTCTGAACAAATAAATTTTTCACAAAAAATTTTAAAAGTGCATAGTAATGACTTCCTAGTTATATCTTTTATTATGTATATGTATGTACACACGTATGTACAAAAGTTCCAACAATATCATTTAACTTTCTGTGAAGTATTGGGTCATTCAACGCAGTCTTATAATAATAAATAATAAAAATCTAATTCAAGGAGTAGGGAATATAAGTTTTCACAAATAATATTCAAGAACTAGAAACATATTCTTCAATCTCTAGAAATGATGTGAAAAAGATTAGTAAATAGCATTATCACAAAATATATAATGCCGAAACTGTTATCAATTTGCAAAACCTAGAACTCCACCGCAGATGACATGGCTTGATTGAGACACAGTATTTCAACTCATGTAAAAATAGGCATGAGTTCATGAATAAATGTGGATGATCAATACCACTTGCTGAAAATATCAGGTACTTGCAAATTAGAAATGGCAAATTTTTAGACCAGCCGTTTGTTAAAAACCATGACTATTCTGCTATGCAATACTATGACAAATTTTAGAGTAAAAAACATGTTTTGATGCGATAGATTTATATTAATTATTCTTAGGTTCATTAGTAGTAAAAATATTTCAAAGCAGAAAAGAAAACATTCAAAATTTAGTTGTATTTCCTAATACAAATTCAGGGTTCATACACTAGTGAATAAAAAAAATTCCCCCGACTTTTTCAGGTTTTCCAGGTTGTTTTTCAGAAAATTCCACGTTACTCGCTTCATTCAAAATTAATTTTAAAAACAACATTTTCAAAGTAATTAAAATTGTTTAAAGTAGCGTTGTGTAAGAACTAAAACTTTGCCTCTTAGATTTAAAAAAAAATTCTTGGAATTTTTTTCTTTTTTCTCTCAAAATTTAATTTTTTTTAAACATTTTATTCAAAATTGTTTTCAATCGTTTACTACTTATTGAAAACAAAGTACATTCACCTTATTTTAGCGTTTCTTCCATGCAACGTATCATCCATAATATTAATGTTTAGTTCTAATTGTTGCTTTATAATACTTATTATTTTCTTATTGGTATATAGCACAAAACATATTCAGCGAAATACAAAGCTATTTTTCAGTATAAAGATTAACTTCTTGCATCGATTGGCATACCATATAATGCATAACAAAAATGCCAATAATCATCCGACTTTTTTTCTTTCGTATATCAAAGGATGCTTATACATTAAAATTTTTCTTTTCTAGAAAAAAAAATAACACATTCATAATTTATTGCACATTTTATGAAACTTTCAATAATTTACACTGAGATAAACATGCAATTCTGTTTTTGGAAATTACATCTACTTCCATCTTGCAAATGACCAAATATGGCGGCTAAGTGAAAAATTTAAGATAATAAGTAGATTTTTGAATTTGTAGCATAAACGTAGTCATAATTAATAATCCTGAGACATAACAGTCAGTTTTAGCACATAAGCGTCTAAATTAATTAGAATAAAATGTTTTGAAGAAAATTTTACATTTTTCCAGAAAATAATTACAAATTACGCACCCAAAAAAGGCACATTTTGCTTTGTTTTCAATAGTTTGCATTGCATTAAACATCAAATGCTGTTTTCGGAAACCTGGGCGCTTAAAAAAAGTCTTGTGCACTTCCTTCTTGGGAATGACCAAATATTTCGGCTACACCAAAAATTAATAAATCATCTTTTGAATTTGTAGCATGAAAACAATTAACCAATAATAAATCTTCATCAAACTACAATTCAGGTTGAAAAGTTATATAGCATATTCGCATCCAAGGCAATGAGGATAAAAGTAAGTTTTAAGAACAAAATTTTCATTTCTCAAAAAAATTACATGTTTGATTTAAAAAAAAAAAAAATACAGCACACTTTGCGTTACTTTCATACAGTTCAATAAACATCATATTCTGCTTTGTTTTTGGAAACTTAGGCATTTAAGCATTTGTAAGATAAATAAATACCTTTGTGCTGAACAGTAAAGTAAGACAAACAATGTTAGAAAAAGCACAAATTTGCCAATTACAGCAACTGTAATTGGCAAATTTGTGCTTTTTCTAACGTTGTTTGTCTTACTTTATCTAAGCATTGTGTCTACTTCTATCTAGTGAATGACCAAAGATGGTGATTACGTTTCACACGTAGCTGAAAAGACTTTCCGATCAAAATAACAATTTTCCCCGATCAACCCTCCCATCTTCAGGCTTGTGCTTCAGAAGCAATAAATTGTTTTCTCCCCTGTTGAGCTTGTGCATAATTCCTGTTCACACGAGGAATTTTTTTCTTGGGAGCTATTGAGGACCAAAAATGATGACTGCAGAAGTTTTTTTTTTTGGGTTGCCACTTTTATATTGCTAGCCTCATTTTGCCTCAAATTTTTAAATTTTTTTTCAGGAAACATCGATAGAAACGAGAATTAGATCTCATGGCACAAAATTCCCGGGTAAAAAATTGGAAAAAAAAATTTGGGGCCAAAATTGAAAAATTCCCTGACATTTTTAACCATCTCATTTTCCTTGACAATTCCAGGTTTCCCCGGAGTGTACGAACCCTGAAATTAAATTTTGAAACAACTTTTAGATGATTTAAAAGGTTACACAGAAGAAAAAAAAATCTGTACTTTAAAATTGATTGCACTGAGAAGCAAGCATTAAGCTATGAAATGTCAAATTTCAACTTAATATTATGCTTGAAAATTAGAAACAGAACAAGATATTTCCTTGTTGAGCATAGTTTGCTCAATTCAACTGCACAAATGAGAGGTGTTTACAAAACAAATGTTTACACATATATTTGCACTTTATTCCCGAAATTAAACTTTGGCTTTTAATTGTGAAAGAATCGGATGTGAAGAACTATTATGTATCATAATATGAAGTATTGACTTACTAAAATGTTTTCTGGTACATATTTACAAATTAAATTTATGGACGTGAAACACTTACAAATCATTCATCTTTCAAGTACAAAAATGTTTTCTAGTAAATTGATACCTTATAATGATACAAAATGGTTTTTCACATCTGAATATTTCATAAATAAAAAGCCAAAGTTTAATTTCATTAATAAAGTGCAAATATATGCGTAAAAAGGTCACATCCATGCAAACGGATTGAGCAAGCTATATTACATTCATGTCATGACAACTGTCTGCCTTGGAATATAAATATATGTATTTAATTATTATTTTTTAACATTTAATGAATGTTTTTGTCTCAATTTAGTTAGAATTCAACGCACTAGCTTTTACAGCAACTTAACCAAAGCTATTGGCATTCAAATAGTTTTTCTGCTTAAGAAGTTCTTTCAAGCATGCAAACTAAATAGAAATTACAGGATTAAGATGCATTTTTTTATCATTATGATTACGAAAAAATAGTCTCTACAATTTTCTTTATTTAGATAATATTTGAGCAGATTACTGTGAAGAAAATACAGCCTCTTCCCATTAAAGACAAATAAATTTTAAATGGAATTTGTACAGCAAATTTGCATGAAAATCTATGTTTCTTACTTTAAAATGTTCATTAAAACTATTAAAATATAACAATTTTTGACAATTTTTTCGTTAACACTCCCTAGTTTACATTTATTGGGTGAAGGATTTTTTTTTTTTTTTATGTGTTACCTATCATTTTTGAACAGGGAAACATGTAACAATTACCAGTTTAATATCTTGCTTCTTTAACCTTGATTTTTAAACAATTTCACTTGGCAAATTTGGAATGTTTTCAATAACTTAAAGAAAAAAGGCTAAAAATTCATCAAAAAATGTTATCACATGAAAGAGAGCAAAATATTTTCAAGAACTATGCGTTCACTTATTGATAAATTGAACAAAGTTTTTAATTTTTGCAAAATTTTCTATTTTATTAAACTTGATTGGGAGTAATTTAATTCTTTTGTTAAATAAAAAAAAAACATTACCTTTTAAGAACTAACTGATTTCAGCTCGTTTCCAAAAATTTATTCCATTTGAGCAAAAAAAGGAGAGGGGGGGGGGGATGTTGTATACCGTTTGTTTAAAAAAAAGAAGTGGGGATGAGAAAAATGCGCATGAAAATGAGATGAGGCTATATACATAATGTTAAAGGAATTGCATAAGTAAATTTTGTATACCAGACGAAATGGACATAAAGCTTTTGATTAAAATAATACCAAGAATGGTGGTAAAATTCAAAGCATCATGTAAATATTAAGACTCCTTAAAATCAGAAAACATTTTAATTCAAAAACATTAATAAAAACACACATAAATGTATTGAACAGTAACTGGTATACAAGCATGAAAGGATTTTTTTTTTCTTTTTGTTGAGCAATTAAGAAAGAACAAGAGAATCCGGAGCAGAAATTGTGATGAGAATATATCTTCTATAAAACACAAAATATTTGTTATGACTGACTGCAAGGCAAAATAGGGGAAAAGCTTCCCCTATATTATGTAATAAGAGCACCATCTCTGTGAATGGCAGGAGCACATCACATCTGCTACCAGTTTGCCATTCCAGGCTTGTTAAGAGTCATAAAGTAGATCTGGCACGAAGAACCTCCCTTGGCTGAGGAAAAAAACACCTGAAAAGAGCATTTGTATTCTATCACATGGGAGGAAAATGGAATTTAATAGCATTCAGGGTTCGAAAATATCCGATATTTTAATATCTACCCGATATATTGATATACGGGTGCTTCACTTGCTAAAACGATCAACTCCCCAAAACAAAAATCAAGAAAAGTGATGAAGAAGATAGTGTTATCTATGGGAGTGATTGGGCCCTCTTGTTACATTTTCTGCCATTGCAGGAGCAGAAATGTACTGAACCTAAAGCTCAATCTAAATTTACATTCTAAGCATTGATTAAGCACTATTAAAGAAGAAATGAGGATTTTTTCAAAAAGTGAAGTTAATCGATTTGGAAACTGAAGCATCCATATATCTGATATTTTCAATCAGCACAAACTTAAAAGTCTTCAAAATAGTAAATGCATCCTCAAATTACCCTTTATTTTCTTATATTGCTTATTACTATATGTAGACTTAAAATCAAGGTTTCTTTCATTATTTATATATCATTTCCCATTTTTATCAATTTTAATGGTGTTACTTTAGCATTAGCTTTTTTACTCATTTTTCTTCTGTTAGCTACTTTTACACGGTTATATAATTCAGAAATAAAAAATATGCATTTGTCCGTGCACAGTCATAAGACATTTTCTTTTTTTTCTGACCAATGTTTAATATCTAATTAGGCATTTTTAATATGAATTAAAACTTACATTACTAATAATTTTATGAATACAAAATGAAAAAGAAATATTATATTACTTTGTTATATTAATGCATCATAAAAATATAGTACATAACTTTTTGGTTGAATTTATTAATAAATGAACAATATAATTTTTACGTTGAAAATTCCGCAGTTGGAAAATAAATATCCGGATATATACCTGATAGCATTAGTAGAAAATCTTCATAACATACACCTAGGGACGTGAAGTTGTGCATTTTATAGATAAGCTTTTCCTTAACCCCTTTCAGAGGAGACGCTCCAAGTAGCCATATCAGAAAATTTGAATTATGATGTTTGTAAGATTGCCATACTTTATTGGTATTAATGCAGAAGCTGTGCATTTGATTAAAATAAAAGCTGAATGGTTGGCACACTTGTAGTAATGTTCGTGCTGTTATAATGCTAATCTATTGGTGGTTCCCAAAAGTGTTCGTACACCTTGAAAATTTTTAGTAAAACCAAAAATAACGCAAAACTGAAATCGAATATGAAGTCCAATATTTGTTTACATCATTCCTATGTCATTCTAAATAAAACCCTGTAGTTCTTTCAAAATATTGACGGATCTTCTCTTTGAAATGGGCCAAAAAACGAAGAGACAGAGAAATAATACACCACAAAAGTCATTGTACACTCAAATATTTTTGAATAAATTATCATGTGTTGTTTTTTTTATTATTATTTTTGCATTGTGTTCACCCTTAAAAGTCATTTCGCTTTAATGTTTTGTTTATTTATTGCTTAATATTGTGTTCATTACTTTAAAATGGCAGGTATTAGTAAAAAACCACAAACACCATTCGAAATTCGAATTTTTTCCTCACAGCAGCGATAAATTGGTTTGAAATGTCTAAATTAATTTATTCCATTCCATAGTAAAGTGCTTGCTTTAAAGAAAAGAATCGTACCAAAAACAAGGTAAGAAAAGGTCAACCGGCAAAGTTAACAAAGCGTGATCGGAAATTTACAGTTAAAAAATTTATGAAAGTACACATTTGAGTGCTGTAAAAGTTTCTACCGAGTTTTTTTAAAAAAAATTACTTTTAATTTTCACCTAAAATTGTTCAACAAGTTCTCTGACTAGCTGGATTAAATGGGACCTCTTCCCTCAGAAATTTTTTTGGTCATGTGAAAAACAGAAAACTTACGCTTTTCGTCGCAAAATCAATGATAAATAAGCTCAAAACGTTTTGGAATTATGTCTTACTTACAGATAAAAAGGAATTCAACATTTTTTGGTTAAATTGTTGTATATTTGTAAATATAAGAAAAAATGAGTAACTTAATCTTCAGAACTTAGTTGTACCAGTTAATCAGGACGGTGAAAGTGTTCTTGTGTGAGGGTGCATATCAGCATCAGGACTAGGTAGATTTCAATTTTTTGATGAAATAGTGAATCATGCCAATCATTTAAATATTTTAAAAAACGATTTTAAGCTCTTAGTCAAAAATTTGGTTATAGGAATTAACTTTTTCTAAAATCAAGATAACGATAAGAAGCACACGGTTTTCAAGGTTTGCATCTAGCGCCTCAAAAATGTCATAAAGTTTAGAAAATACCACTTCAATCTCCAGATTTGAACTTGATGTAACACATTTAGAGATATCTGGAGGCTAGATTACGAAAATACAGCTTTGAAACGTAGAGCTAGAAACAATAGGACTCGAAGTGTGGTTGAACACTTACTCAGAAATTACGCAAAAAAAAAGGAATGAAATCTATTCCTAGACATTTAAAAGGTGTTGTTGATACTGCATGATATTCTACTAAATAATCTAAAAAGTTAAATTATTCAATAATATATAGACACTTTTTAAAGTGTATGAAGACTTTTATTAAATAAAATTTCCACCACTTTTTGGTTTTTGATGTTTAAAAATTAAGTTTTATACTTTTTTTAAAAAATGTCATGTAGCTTTGTTGAAAATTGATCATAGATCTTATAGTTTAATACCTATTCCGAAATATTATTTCTAACCAATGGATAGGGTCCTATTTCATTGAAAGTCCTAAGTGTACAAACACTTTTGGGAGCCACTGTGTATGAGTATACTTTTTTTTAAATCTCCAAATTTGGTCCGGATTATCAAGATAAAAGAGGTTCTACTGTCTATAATCCCACACACTTTTTGATAGGTCTAGTCTACCATGGGCAGGTAAAAAGTTGTTTTTTTTTTTTTTCATTTTTGTCATCTACTCTATTATACGTTAGCTTTATTATACAAAGTTTGCTTACTTTTTTTTTCCGCTGAAAAATGAAAGTGCAAAAAAAAAAAACTTAATTCCAACATTTTTCTACTGTTAGCTCATTGAATCCAAAATGCGTTTTTTTTTTTTTTAATTATCTCAAAAACTCATTTCTGCAGACAGGGTAGATAGAGACCAGTGAATGAACACCTGGTATTTTTTGTGGAAAAATAGGATTTGAAAACTATTTTTTAGATGAATCCACAGTAGGAACTCCCGTCAACTCATTTCCGGAACGAAAACGACTAGACAATGCTGTGCTTGTCCACTGGTTTGGGTGTTCATTCACTGGGTCAGAGCACTTTTTTCGATTTCAACCTCCATAAAGCCTTGATGCAGAACCATAAAAAATCTCACAATTTTTTTAAAATAACTACATGCATCATTTAATGCAATTTTAGTCTTGTGGCAAATAGTACAATTTTTAACTATGCTATACAGTTTTCAAAATGAAAATTCGCTTCGTTGTCCATTCATTGATTGGTCTACCCTACCATTTTTCTGCCTACAGCAGTAGTAATAACAACATCATAAAAGTGGCCAAATAAAATTTCAAAAAGCTTTCACTCTTTTATCAACTAATAGCTTTTATTTGTTTTGACAATAAACTGAAAAAAACTTACCTTATCATTTCTTTCGCATAAAAACTTTAGTTTCTGTGCTTTTTTGTGCATAAAAACTCCATCTAAATGACCAGTTTCAACATTACGTATTTCTATTGCTTTGTTGCCCCATCCCATAATTTGGCCAGTCCCAATATATGCTGCAAAGAGAGAGAGAGAAGAAAAAGGAGCATAAATTTTTTACCATCTTTTTATCATTATTGATAAAACAATGAGCACAGGAATGAATGAAAAAGTCATAATAGTACTGAGAAAATAATGATATAGGATAACAAGAAGTTCTTTCATAAGTAAACAAGTTCATTTTTGCTGTATGCAGCAGTGGAAAATAAATTATTTTGGGTGTTGTTAGTTTCCTAGGAAAAATATTTGAATATTTTCAGTTTTCAACAGTTTCATAGCAATTATTTTTATTTGGACGGAAAGGGAGCATTATATTCAACATTAACATTCTTCTGAGGAGCTAGAGAGAAGAAAAGTTGAAAAGCACAAACATTTGTAGACAGGAGAGAGACTAATGGGGGTTATTCCTCCCAAAAATGTTTCAAAAATCCTTGAAACCGATATTTTTTCTATCGGTTTCTTTTACAATTTTTTCAATGATTTTTCAGCATAAAACCAGAGTATTAGATGCACTCTTATGAGCCCCAGCTTCCGCACCAGTGCTGGGTGGCTGGAGAAACTTGCGTATTGTACTTAAAAACTTTTAAGTTCTGTAATTTTGTCTATTATACATACATATTAATTAAAATATTCAATGGTTTTTAATATTAAAAAGTCAAAAACCGAAACTAGCAGTAAGTTGAATTTCCGATACGTCGAAGTTTTTTGTCGGTACCTTTAGATTTGAGTTATCGCGAATTGACTGAATATTCTTCTGAGTTTTGACATTTAGAATGTTCGACATGCTGTATTTAAAAAAGTACCAAAACATTCAAATGCAATATTTTTAAATTTTCCATTTTTTAAAGATTTATTTATTTATTTCATTTTCTACAATGCTAAATTTTTTTTCTTTTAAAATATAACGGATAAAAATAGGCTTTCGGAGGTGTTAAAAATATCTCTGAACACTATTTAGCTATTTTTGTGAGCGATCAAACAGTAGTTGTTTTAATTGGCTTTGAAAAATTGGGAAATAACACCTAAGAACTTAATTATAAGTATGAAGATAACTGAAATTACAGTAAAAGCATTTATTTTCATGACTTTAGCCAACTTGTCATTGTCGCAAAGATGTAAGCCCCGTGAAATATTTCAACTTTTGGTTCTGTTCATATAAATTTTCAGCTCAAGTAATCACCAATATCTTCATTTTTGCAAAAATCAGAGCTCATGAAAATAAGTGCTTTTGCAGTAGATTCTTCCCATAAAATATCAACCAAATGTGTTTTTCAACTCAATGAAACCACGATCAAAAAAAAAAAAGAACTCACCTACAGAAGTTGGCATTTCACCCCATTGTAAAACAATATTTTTGCTAACTTTACCATAAGTATTTACATAAACTCCTTCATCTAAAGGTAAAAAAAGTATTTAACAAAAGTTATTTACAAACATGAATATAATAACTTTCGAAATTTGAAAGCAAATAAATAAAAAGTACTGTGATGTGATTGACAGGATTTGCACGTCATGTATTACAAAGGAATCATTGATCAAGTTATTAATACATATATACTGTCGCAGACCTGTAATCAAAAATTATCTAAAATTTGCATAAAATTTGAGATTTGAACAAAATTTATAATTAAAAGGCATGTAAGAATTTAAGATGAAAATAACTTTATGAATGTCAAATGTTAAAAAGAAGGAATGAATTATATTAGTTTTTATTTTACTTGCACAAATATAATTTGAACTAAAAATCTATCATTTTTGTACTATATTTGAGTGTAGCTGCATGTCAGGTTAGATTCTTGTTTTGCTTATCCTTGCTAAAGTTTTTATTAATCTACCACTTTAAAATCTTATTTTGCAATTTACATTTAATCTGGTATTGCATCTCATATGTCTGAAAATGTTGAGTTTTAAAGTGGCGGTGAAAAATAAAAACACGGATCATTAGAAAAAACCTCAAGTAAAGAAAAACCATTTTAAAATTATGAAAACAAACAAAAACAAGTTTAAATAAAATACATAACATAATAGCATACACAGCAGTTAAATAATCAATCAAAAGTTCCAATTTAATATAAATAAATTTAGTTCAGAAAATTCCCATCAAATAAATATATCAATGAAAAAATTAAAACGAATGATTGAGTGAATGATTGATTGAATTAACGGTTGATTGAATGAGTGACTGAATGAATAAGTGGATGATTTTAAAATGATTGAATGAATAACTAAAGGAATAAATGAACAAGAGAATATTTTATTGCGCCAAAACCCTCTTGCAGAAACTGAATCCAAAATCTAATCAGCACTAATTCATATGCAAGTACCAAGTTTCATTCAATTCAAAGCATTACAATTTCAGTTAGAATAACAGCAAGAAATCATTCATACAGATAGACAGGCCAACATTTTCTAACTATGAGTTCAATACCTCTTTGAAACATCTAAATAAGCCTAGTGATTTTGTGGCACAAATTAAAGGGAATTCTGGCAACATTCGAATTTTGAATACTGCGCAGACTGGCATAGGATGTTGGAAATTTGCTGCAATGTGGACATTTCTGTCAGAACAGTTCAAAACAATTCTTTGTTTTCTTCAACAAAAAACCTCAAGTCTCACTTTGGGTAGTCAGAAAACCTATAGATAAATAGTAGAGTGGATTGCAAGTCAAATGCAGCAAGTTTTTTAGTGAAGTAAAATACAATTAATTGCACAGCAAAAAATTAGAATTGATCCAAAGCTTAAGATGGGGGAGAAGATCAGAGGAATTGGAAATCCATTAAGCAACATACAGCAAGAAATACATTTTTTGATTCAGCAATTGCACCTTTGCATGATAGTAGAGTCAACTTTGCTTTGTGATAACTTAAAAAGTTCCCAAGGTGCATTTTGTTAATCTAAGGAGTTCTAAGTAACTCAGAAATTGCACCCTCCCATGTAGTTTCTAAGGTATACTTTCACTGTGCACACTTTTTTATATTTAAGTGAACAGCACATAAGAAACAACTGGATGGGTGAGATTACTTGAAACATTTTTTTCACTTTTTACTGAAGGATAAAACAAACTCTCTACTTTTCAAATATAAATAGTTAAAGTCAAAGAAAGTTAAACTTTTAGTAAAGTAGTTTAGAATTTAGTTACAATCACTTACTATCATAGCAAAGAAGAAGCTGTAAACCTTTGGAGTTGGGAAGCGTGACTATGGTATGGGGAGAAATAGGACCTTGGGACTAGAATAATAAACACAAATTAGGTTAAAATGAAATTTCATATACTGAATGATCTGTAAAAAATAACAAATAAATTAAATTTTCAGACTCGTAAATAAGTAATACAGTGACAAACATCCTCATATAAATAATAGCCGATGATAAAGTAACCCGTGTGTTTCAACAATGAAACTCGCACCATGGCATGATAATTTGATATGTTTTGTTATGTTTAACATGCATGGAAAAGCTTTATTGTGACAAGGCCTGAGCTCGATCCGGCAACTTAATAGTTTTACTGGTAAGACTCATTTTAGGAAAACGAAGGAACCAAAACAATTGGCAACTCCAATAAACTATAGGGGGCGCTGCAGCCGCTGTCTAATGGTGGATGAAAAAGGTAAAACAAACACACGCCATAACTTATAACTTGCTTTGACGCTTAGTGAATGACAGTAATTTTTCATCATGTTTGTGGGAAGCTTTCTTTTCTATTCTTCTGAAATAACATTACACCACAAACTGTCTGAAGCCTGTAATTTACCCCAAAGAAAACGTGTGGAATGGACTGTTTTATCTTTCTCAGTAGTATTGTTAATCCCCGTAAGGTAGCATATTCGATCTCTGGAGTTGCTAATTGACGCTACCTACTGGAGTTCAGGGTTAATCCACTGGTGTTAGGGTTAAAATTTCAACTATCAAAGTTTCATCACACAGGTAATTGCGTGTTCAAATGTAGAAACAAATTTCACTCGTCATTCCATGATGGGCGACTTTCTAGCTAAACAAAAGTTATTCAACAAATATCTATAAATTGGGGTGATACATCCAACTTTATTGGCAAACAAATATATTTTTAAGTAACTTTGAAATCTACTTATATGATTAGTACTTCAATAAATTTAATCAAATGTTGACAAGACAACATAAAAGGAATCAGTTTAAATTACAAAGGTTTCACTGCCACTTCATTTTAACAGTAAAATAAATTAGATCACATAGATCTAATCAATAAAATAAAAGGGTAATAAAAGGAAGAATTCATTTCCAGTTTGGTATAATTCTCTTCAACAATTAGACCAATTGTTATGCGGTCCCCATTTTATTGCACTTTAAACGGATTATTGAGAAATATACTGTATTTGCACGTTTTATTGCAATTTGTGCTCACATAGGTGGCTGACAAAATGTGCAATTGGCACAAGGGTAGCAATTTAAGTTGTATTATAAATTTTTTTTCAAAGGAAAAAAAAAAATATTTTGTAATATTTGATCTGCAATAAATTGATAAAGAAATGGTAAAAATGTATCTTTCCACTAGAAAATAAAGAGAATCTTAAAAGAAAATAAATGAAATTCTAATAGCCAATCATAACATGATGATTGCATAACATGCCAGCTACCAATTTTTGGAAAAAAAATAACGAAAATATTTAGCCAATTATTGGTTGGTATAACTACTTTACTCTCACTGTAAACATTTCTCTAGATTCACATACTTAACTACACTGAGCATTCAAATACAAAGGGAAAACAAATAAGTAAAATTATAAAAGGATTTTTATTAATAAACCTAGAATATACACACATACCCGATCATGAAACTATCCAACAGGAGCATGGGGAGGAAAAAGTTACAACATTAATAAGGAATACATCTAATAAGGTACTTTAGAAGGTGAAGGAATTCATTATGAAAAAATGAATAAATGACTAATCATGCTAAATCATGCCAAAAAGGGAGAGGGGGGGGGGTATAAGGAGCATGCATTTTATCAAATGTCACTTTCAAAGGATTAAAAAAATAATAATAAAATGCAGGCAAAAGGTGGAAAGGAAGCATTCATGTGAAGTTGAGAAGATAATGATGCAATTTCAACTTTACAAAGTTTGAGAGAGAGAAAGTTTGTATCTTGGTTTTATGAAAAAGTTGCAAGAAAATACTAACACTTCACTTTAAAATTCTTGAGAACATACAAAACTAATTCCAAATTCATTCACATCTTTTTCGGAAAATAGTTTAATTTAATGGACAATATACAAGTGTTGTGCAAGAGTTTTACATAAAGTTATAAGGATTGAAATTTATGTGACTATGAATATTGATACAATTTTAAATAGAGGAATACTAAAATTATAAAATTTAAAAACAACAATTAGTGTCAAAATCCTAGCAACAACAAGTAGGTCTTAGTAAGTAAAAATTGAAAAAAATATCGGTAAATTATTTGAACAGAGATAGATCAAGATAAGAAAAATATTTAATCAGTAAAATAATATGTAAACGACAAAGCTATAACAGGAAAAAAAAAATCACAAAATAAGTATTATAGTTCTCCTTCTAGAACCATGAATTTAGAAAAAACAGTGGAAGATCCTAGTAAATAAAACAACCAAAATAATAATAATAATAATACAAATCAAAACAGTAATGAAGACAACAAAATCAACTTTGTCAAAGTCGAAATCAGGGGTGTAGTCCTGGGAAAAAGGCGAGGGGACACTTAAAGATACAAGCATAAAATAATGAATTTAAAAAGTGGGAGGGGGGATGCTTGTATTAAAATAAATAAAACGTTAGGGGGCCCTTTTGCAAAAATAGACCATTAATTATATTGGCTGTTTCTATTCCAAATTTTTAGCTAAGTTGGAAGCTCAATATCTTTTTAAAACAGAGGAGAGACCTATATTAAAATCATAAGTATAGGCTATATTTGATGATGTTAGGGGAGAAAATGGGGCTTGGAACTATCTCAAGGATTTATTTCGAAATTAGAAGTAGTGAAAATACGATAACGAGCCACCTTTGATGATGTTAGGACAGGAGCATTGTTCAGTACTCTCATCCTCAAATGTTTAGAAATTGAAGTTTCTACAACAGAACTTCAGAGACTCTTTTGTGAAATTATAGTTTTTCTTTTTTTACATGTAATTTTAAGCGTAGGGCATCAGTCACAAAAGATAGGGAATTTCCCCCTAATGCCACCCCCCACGATGCGGGGTGGTATTACAGATTTATGTCTTCTTCTATGTGTTTGATTTATGTCTTATGATTAGTCTAATGATTGTTTAACTTGATGATTACTTTTCGCTCTTCTAATTTGTGCTGCAGACGGTTGGAAAAATGTTCTCCTATCAAAATGAGCACAGATTGCAATAAGGCTAATTAATCTCTTTTGTACCAGACGTTCAATGTCTTGTAAAAAAAATGGAGTTAGAGAAACTTATAAGAAAATTAGAAAGGAACTTACATGAGCAGGGAGGTAAATATCATATACAGCTCCGGAATCTAAATCTACCGCATGGAAACCTTCAGGTGAGCCATAAACAACTTTTAGTCTAACACCTTCTTCTATCGTCATGTCGACTAAACCAGGCCGGTGGGCAAGTTCCGTAAATGACTTGAAGGCCATAAATTTGTGATAAGGCTTGGGTGCCCAAGCATAAATTTCTATGCTTTCCTTCAAGGCAATCACAAGAAACTTTATCCTTTCATATTTGACTGAAAAAAATTGTAGATGTAGTCATTCTATTTTTTGAAAACATAAAGCACTTAACAAAATCCCTTTTCCAAGTTAATAGTTGTTATTAAAAACCACTTACAGTTTCTCACTTCACATGGCAGTATTTCACATATGGGGGCATTCCAAGGTATTTTTAAAATTATGTAGAGTCCGTAACGTGACCTTTTTTTGCCATAACTTTTTAATTTACCGTTTGATTTGCAAATTATTTTAATTTAAGCTGGTGTGTTGGTAGGAAAAGATCAAAATAAAATAATATGCTAATCAAACAGTAAACTAAAAAGTTATGGCAAAAAAGGTCACGTTACGGACTCTACATAAATGTCAAAAATACCTTGGAATGCCCCATATGCCAATAAAAGAATATATTATTGCATACACACACAAATAAACAAAAAAAAAATCTCAGTGCTTTTTATGCCTTTTAAAATTGATATTTGTTTAGAATGCACAAGATATTAATTTCATTTATTTTTTTTTTTATTTATTCTTTTTTTCACTTAAATACACATATAAAATCAAACATTAATGTAGCGACTTTATCGATAAAAGATAATTTGGTAGAAGAAGCAAGGATTTCATCAAAACCCATCCTTCTAATAACATTATTTAAAATTAAATAGTGAGCTCTGTTATTTGTTTCTAAATTTTAGAAAAATTCCATAATCTTCTATGGCAAAAAAAAAAGAAAGGTAGCCAGAAGATTGTATTGAAAGTATGAAATGAAAATGAAGATGAAGATATTTTAAAGATAAATAGAAAAACTGCATAACAGCAGGCTTGCAGGTAAAAAAAATATTTTCTCTCTGAGAATATTTGTTTAGGTTTATCAGTTTACATTTACTCAAGTGACTAGTAATAATACAAATGACTAAAAAAATACTTTATACTGTCTATAAGTTGCTAATAATGTTTCATTTTCCTTGATACTAATTGATAAAGACTTCGGAATTCATTACTGAATTATTGAAAAAGTCACCAAATTATTAAAAAGATGATAATGATTTTAAAGATATCATAATTTATGAAATGCACTAGTAAAAAGGAATGATGTAAATGTGTATAGCATGCTAAAAAAAGAATTTGATTTACCTATTTTAAAATGGACAGCACCTTGAAGATCCCCTACATTAATCCAACCACTCCTTTTTTCCACCTGAAGTAATGAGTCAGGTTTCAAAAACATATTTTTTTAATTATAAAAGAAAAGGTATAAAATTAAAACACGTTAGTTTAAAAAATATCAGAATGCTGTTAAGAAAATTAGCAATACAGATTTTTTAGTTTCAATTTGTCGTACATTCACCACATCGAATTTAGGCAGTTTGATTTTGAGTTTTGATGCATGAGAGAGAGAAATTTGTACATAAAAATATATACTCACACCATCCGTCCGTAGTATTTTGCTCTTCAGCCAGGAGAGGTAATAAACTCGTACTCTACATTTTTTTCCGGAAATTGTGACAAGAATGTTTTGACCCTCTAAAACTTCCATTTGTTGAAATTTTCTACGAGATATTAACTGATAAACTTTTCCTTGGCCACTTCGATCCAAAAGCATCAGTCCATTTTCAGTTCCAATAAGGAGATTTACACCTGCAAAGCAAAAAATTTAATTCAAATACTAAGCTAATGTCTGAGCAGCAGGGAGAAAATAATAGTTCAAGAAATTAAACACGAAAGTTTTAGGCTAGTAAAAATTTTTAAAGTTTATCAGGCAGTACTAAAAAAGAAAAATTATAATTAATTATCAACATGAATAATAGTATGTAAAATATAAACAATAATTTTAAAATGTCCCTTCCAATGTTCTACTAGCTAGTTAGATCCCATGCACAATGTAGCAAGTTTATAAGTAATCATACATAAATATGTGTTTAAATGTCAGTAAATATGAAATCTATCAAGAAGGCTAGCTGTGTAATTTTAACATTCCATCTTATTCCATAAAGGTGCACAATTTATTTGTACACAACTACTGTTTAAAACAGAGTTATCATACTGATTGAGATGCTTTATTACATATTAAAACAAGAAACAATTTCCATTGCCAATGTGTATGACAAATACAGGCATCCCTGGTATAACACGGTACTTGTACAACATGGTTTGGATATTACACGGTACCAAATTTGCGATTATTATAACACAGTTTCGATATTACATGGTATGAAACTTGAATTTAATACTTCATGGTTTTGATATAACATGAAAGATGTTAAAAAAAGATGGAATTTCATTTTTGTTTAATACATTCTGTTAATGTTTGATAATGACTCTAATAAGATTTTACTTTGTTTTTATGAAACTTGGTTTTGATATAACACGGTACATATACTTTGATTCACACTATTTCTAAGTCTTGTATAACATGGTTTTGATGTAACACAAAACATGGTTTTTATACAACACGATACATATTGACATAATTTTTACTAGGTACATGATTAATTAGTGTAAAAAATAAGTTAAAAATTTATTTTTCAAAAAGTCTCGTACAACACGGTTTCGATACTACACGGAACGAATGAACCATGTGATAGAAGGCATGTTTGTTTACATCTATAAATTTGCAATAAAAATTTAACGCCTTGAAATAAAAGTACACACCCCATAGAGCGGCACACAAAATCTCCGAATTGAACCTCTTCTTGTACTTCCTGATTTCTGGCGTATCAGCTGAAGACTCATGAGAGGTGGGTGTGACATTCACATTGACATGGCTCTCTCTCCTTGGAGATGGAGAAGGACCAGTACCACCAGCACCGAAGCCAAAGGTAAGAAAAGATCGTTGTTTGTGTTGTAGTTGAGGGGGAGCTTTTCCAACAGCTTGCCTGTACTGAGATCAAATTACAAATATTTAAAAAATATATGCTTCAAATTGAATACTATATTTAAATGAAGATAAGCATTACATAAAGTATCTAAACTTAGTGGCACTATTGTGCATGGGGTCAGTAGTAGATTTTATTGGGGTCATAGGGGGCATGGGTCTCCCCCAAAAGGATAAAATTAATTTAACTTATTCCATTAAATACTTTTGAATTTATTTTTTATCATATTACAAATAACATACCCCCTCTCAACATTATAATACTTTCTCCCATGGGAAAAAATAGCTATAACTCATTAAAACTGAACATGAGGCTATTGGTTTATTTTATAATCATTTTAACAATTTTTCTAATTCTGCTCATTAGTATAAGATTTGGGCGAAGTTATGCATAGGGTTTAGTATTTAATTGGCTTAAAATGCTGGGAAAGATATTTATTGTCTGCATCATTCGCCATAACTAAGTCCATAATAATTCTGTACTTTAAAGTAGATAAATTGGATTTGAGGAATTGATGGTTTAAAAAAAACATTTAAAAAGAATCGCATGAGAGCTTTTGTACTGAGAATATTATAAGAGGGGAGCCCTTTTTTACTCTCTAGTGCTCCCTCAAAAAGTCATTTCTGTCACTGCCCCTGCTTTTTTTGCTGAGGACTCTGGGGTGCAAGGCAGATGTTTCAGTTAGGTAATCAGCCGAACATGGATCCCCCAGGTTTAGTTCCTAAGCATGCTTGGTACTCATTTTATTGACCCACTAAAGCAGTGGTTCCCAACCTTTTTCACGTCATGATCCCTTTTTTCGGCAACTAAACAACCCGTGACCCCCTATGTGTCCTCCTCCATATTATATATATATATATATATATATATATATATATATATATATATATAAAAAGTGAAAAATATTGAAAAGACCACACCAAAAGTCCATAGATGCGCAACGCAACAAAACTAAAAAGCCAAGTAAATATAAAATAAGCAAACAAAATTTCAAATTATAAACAAATTACATAAAAATAATGATGATAAAAAGGAAAATTGCAAATAGCTATTAAATAGGAAAAGGTAAAGTATGAATCCAAAGCTCATCAGCCATGGAGGATTCATTAATTATGGTCAAAAGACCAAAAATTTAACTATGAACTAAAAGAGAATGTTTAAGCTCCAGTACATGCAATATAGAGTAACATTGGGCAAATGCACCACTTGCTAAACTATAAACAATAAACAAGAGCTCAAACCTAAAACTAAAAGCAGGGGATTTCGCTAATTATCGGAACTTGTTTTCCTAATTAGTCGAGGCTTTTAGTTTTAGGCCCCTTGCTTTTAGTTTTAGGTTTGAGCTCTTGTTTATTGTTTATAGTTTAGCAAGTGGTGCATTTGCCCAATGTTACTCTATATTGCATGTACTGGAGCTTAAACATTTTCTTATAGTTCATAGTTAAATTTTTGGGCTTTTGACCATAATTAATGAATCCTCCATGGCTGATGAGCTCTGGATTCATACTTTATCTTTTCCTATTTAATAGCTATTTGCAATTTTCCTTTTTATCATCATTATTTTTATATAATTTGTTTAATATTTGAAATTTTGTTTGCTTATTTTATATATATGTGTGTGTGTGTGCATGCGTGCGTGCGTATGAGCAGACATAGTGTATATATTGTACATAACTCAAGGAGCTTGAGTTATTTTATTATTTATGGGTAAAACACAATAATTGTTTAAAAAAAAAGTGAGTGTGGTGTCTGATAACCCTGGATAAAGGATGGAATTCTCCAAAAGAGCTTTCTAGAAAAAAATTGATCAAGAAACCACAGTGTAAAATTCTGAGAAGAGGTTGATATGAAAAAATGTTGGTAGTAAAATGGGACTACAATAGCAATTGGATGTTGACTTATAGGAGTTTCTGCAAATGTGTGTCAAGTTAACCATAGGAAAAATAAATGTTGAATCACTGAGGTAGTCGAGTTATTGAAGTTACTGTATTTATAACAAATAAATATTGAAAAGTGTCCCTATACTGTATTGCATATTTTATATGAATAAAAGCTACCATTGCCTTTTATATCAAATAAACAATGAAAACAATAAAAGGTCTCTACTTAAAATTTGAATTTAAAAAAAAAATATAATTACAAACCATTTTTTTTAAAGGAATGCCACAAATGTTTAAAAAAACATTCAGTTTTGCATCATTGCACAAGTAAAAGTGAAAAGAAGAATAAGAACCTACTCCAACCTCATCAGATATGGTGGAGTCTTGTAGCCTATGCTGCGGAGATGATTGATTTCCAGATGTGTTAGACGCATGCTGCTGCAAGAGATCGGGCAGGACACCCATCGAGCGGGTCGCTGCCATTCCGATATTGCCGGGAGAGCTCTGGGATGATTCCATGCGCTGCATGGGCCCACGATCAGAACCTCCAGTAGATGCACTCCTGTCATTCCTGTCTTTGTCACTCTGATAAAAGTTTTTCAACTTTTTAAAATATGTAAAGAAAAAACAAATTTAGCTTGAGAGGCAGAGCTACTCATTCTTTTCAGTCTGCCATAACAAAATGAAGTGCTGAACTAAAAATGAGCATTTGAGCTATAGCAACTAAAGAACAGTTACAACTAAATCACAACATTATGCAGAACATATCTGAGATTCAACAAGCATAAATGGCTTTCAGAATTGTATTATTCACATAATATTTACATGGTTTAGCTGCTACATATTTGAATTCACTTATAATACATCTAAAAACATTAAGACATAGGTCACTCATACACTCATAATCATAATATACAACCAAATTAATAACTCTTGTTACAGAAATCAATAATAAAATATTATTCATCCTCTGCAACTTATCTATAATCAGCCATCATCAATCTTAAAAAAATAATAAAAAATCAAATTTGCTTTCGTCTAAGGGGCACTTTAGCAAAAGCCGGGGAACAGCATATTCACACATTTCTTAAATTTTGACACATTAACTTACCTTTTTTGGTGTCATTGTCTTTTTAATTTCAAAAATATGTCATTAAGCATCCTTTTCCCAGGACTACATTACTTCAAGCAGGGCTCTATCGAGGGGGGGGGTTGGGAGAATGCTCATAGGCGGATTTAGGACTGAGTTCCTGGGGGGGCAGGATTTTTTTTTTTTTTTTTTTGAGCAACATTTTTAATTGCCCTCCCCACCCCTCTCCCATGTTTTTCTCTGTTTTCTGTGATGTATCAGGCCATTCTTTACTTTTTTATGTGTCGTTTTCATTACAGTGTGTAATCATGGTGTCCTTTTTGAATTGACCTTAAAAGAGAGGGGGCTGGTATTGAGAGAGTGACGCAGGGCTAACTTTTAAGTGGGATATAGAATATCTCCAATTTTGGGGGTCCGGAAATTATATAAAATGGATATAAAATTCTGCATCTTGAAGTCTTATAAAGGTTAATTGGAAATAATAGGCTTTTTTTTTTAAGTTTTACACTTTAAATGTGCTTTGTGATGCAAGTTAATGCTTGTAAAGAAATGGTGCACAGATTTAGAGAATAGGTATCAAGAGAGTAACATACTACCCATTTGAACAATTCTTAATTTATACACTTGATAAGAAATAAAATTGAAGCACACTTTGCTTTAGGAGTTTTAAAGATTTGTCTAATTATTTTCAAGGTTTGGTTGGTTAGATTGGGTTTTTGGTTCAAGAGCCCTGGTAGGCTATACTGCACCAATTCTTTTCAGGGATCTTAGAACCTATCAATAATTTGCACTTTCCAGTCTCTGAAATTGAGTAGTAGATTATATACAGTTGTACAGTATTGTTCAAACTTTGTAAGAAATTATATGCTCCACGCTGTTACATTGCGTAACACTTGACAGGGATCCCAAGATTAATAACTTGGGATCTCCATAATTGCGTAATGGGGCTTTCCGCGATTGCCTACAGCGCAGTTGCATGAGAACGCCTGGGTTATATGGCTATAGACAGTCATGAAGGCATGACTGCAAAAAACCTCTTGACCGATTAGCGGGATAACTTTATGGCATATATTTTGACCGCTATTCGGGAAAAAGAGCAACTTTGCTGCCCATCATGTATATTGTGAGTAGAAAAATAAATTACAGTCGAACTTCCATATATCAAACTTCCACATATCAAAATTTTCTATATATCGAAATCCCAGCAAATTTCCATGTTCATTGCATAGAAAAATTGTTTCTATATATCGAAAAAATCTCTATATATCGAAATATTTTCGAGATATTCGTAGATTTTTTTTTTCCACTTTAAACTGTTTGTCTCATGAAAAATGAAGGTTAGATGAGAAAATTACGTTTACTTAAGGTTGCTACGGAACTCATAAAAAACCTGGGTTTGAGGGCTGTGTAGTTAGTTGTTGTTCCGTTCTGAAGTTCTTAAATTCCCTTAAGTTTATTTCAAATCTTAGCTGTAACCAGTAACACTGTAAAATCAGTTTCAAATTATCCCTTTTGTTTGTTGATTATCATTTCTAGTCTTCTTATCTTCAGTAAAAAACATTCAAGTTAAGTAGATTGATTTTTTACTTTTCTCTCGATCACATTGTTAAAACGAAAATCCCCTAATGTTGCGATCAAGTTGAATTGCCGAAGAATATGAAGATGAATGTTTGGCGTAAAAATGTAATTTCTGTTAATTTTTTAATCATTAACTTTAATTTAATCCGATACTCGTATAAATTATAAAATGGGTTTCATTGACGAAAATTAGCTTTAATTTTAATGTTTTAGGATACTTTTATGATAAAATAAGATCGTTTCCATACATCGAAATTTCTGTATATCGATTTTTTTTCGGCAATTTGCTACTTCGATATATGGAGGTCCGACTGTAGTTTGTGTGTGTTGTGAACATGGTCTCTTCAATTCGCTCCCTCTCCAAAATTTGATTTATGGAAAATGTGACAAAGAAGAAGGGGCGAAAATCCTCTTCAAACTTTGTAAGAAACGGCTTTTTTATGTTTAAGAGAAAAAAAAAACTTTAATTTCTCATTACAACTTTTTTTTAATTATAAGTAGTGCAGAAAACGAAAAGAAATAGGGGTGGTGTATCATTTTTTCCCCGGGCTAAACAGATTAACAATATGCAGTAAAAGTAAGATAAAAGCAATCAATACAAAAGAATTTCCAAAATTCTGCATTAGGGATTAAATAAATAGCAAGATATGAAGCATGTGAGTCACAAAAATTTATTTCAAGTAATATGTTACAAACGCGAGAACCATGATTTTTACGTTTTTGATGCAGGATGTAACAAGTAGCTGAATTTGACACATTTTGGCATTCCTCCCCCTACAATTTGTTAGAAATTTTAAAATTTAAGGTTTGTAGCCACACGTTTCCAAATATTCAAAGTTTTCAAGTACTTGAAAATGAAATTAGTTTTTCAAGCACTTTCCATTTTTTTAAGGAACGAATCACAATTTTTTGGGAGTTAGGGGCCCACTTCAAAGCAGGGGCCCTAAGCTATAGCTTGTTTATCTTATAGACAAATCCGGCCCTGCACGTAATTCACTCTTACCTGTAGATTTTTTATAATTTGAACGAATATTCGTCAGTTTTTACAGTTAAAGGATTTTTATGGTTTTACAAATCTGTGTAAAGTTTTTATCGGTTTTTATCAAATTTCAGCAAACTTTTCCAAAACTTTTGATGACTGAGTTACTCAGATTTCAATGATGACAATAACTGTCTCATTTAGACTTAGATGATTATGACTTACCATAATTTTTAAACAGTATTTAGAAAGTAAGGAAAATGGTACTTTCCCTCTAAGTAAAAAGATTCAATTAATCAGAACGTTCAGATAACTGAAATTTATTCAGTCTGCGATAGTACAGTGAAACCTCCCTTAACGGACACTCCCGAATAACGGACACCTCTAATTAACGGACATTTTTGCAAGTCCCAATCCCTCAATATAGGCCATTCTATGTAATTCACTCTGAATAACGGACACTCCGAATAACGGACAGTTATTTCACAAAAAAGTTTCCTTGCAATCGTAGTTCTTCCGGATTTTTTTCTTTTCACAGAATATCTTAGTAACTGCATGCCTTTCAAAGCTTTTCATCCTCCACAACTGATATTCCCCCCCCCCCCCCGTCATTTCCTTATCACTGTTTCTTGGAATTAAATGGATGGTAATTGGCAGAGGCAGTGATTGGGGCTTAAAAGTTGGGGGCAGAAAAAAAAACTAAAAGGCATGGTACTTTTTGCGGGCAGCAAAAAATGAAAAAGAAAAATAAGTCATAATTTTGTAACGGCTAGTTTTGAGAGTATTGAAGCAGATAAGTGAAAACTGATGTCAGTCTAACAATTAACGTACGTTTTTCTTAAGATTTTAATGAATTTTATACACAATAACTATTCAAAAGTTAAGATAAAAAAGAGGAAACTGGGCGCTTTTTCTAACTGGGGCTCACGGGAGATGCAATTGAGCAGACCGGCGCCGGTAGTAGTCGGCTTTATGGCGCCGTGGTTTCGTTGGGTTGTTTAATTTTTAGACATGAAAAAGATTTGCCCATATTCAAGGTCATATTGCCAACTGTCAATCATGCAATAGTGATACTCGAGATAAAATAAATAAATTAACCATAAAAAGTGTGTGAGGAGGAGGGGGGGGGGGTTGCTCCGCCGAATCGCCGCCGTTGGTAATGCAAAAAAGAGATGTCAAACTGTTTTAACTGATTGCTTTAATTGATTAAATGCTTTTTAAGACAAGTGTGTGCTGTCAGTATAAATTTATTAAGAAAAAACAGATTAATTACACTTGACGTAAAATGTAGTAAACCTTTCGCAATTGTTTCGATTGTGTTCTACAAAGGGAACAACAGCCCATTTTGAAAAAGGTAAATTAAGTAGTTCCTCCTAATAGCGGACACCTTCCAATAACGGACAAAACTTCTAGTCCCTTGACTGTCCGCTATTCGGAGGTTTCACTGTATTTACTTTTCTTTCTCAAAAAAAAAAAGACAAGCCGAAAATTTTTTAAGCGCATGAAGTACATTTCTAACTATTAATTTCATATATACAAATTTTTTCCTTTAAAAAATAAAGAAAACACAGTTATAAAAACATTTCATCAGGGAATAATGCGATCTTACATGAATTGTGCAAAACTTTCGTGCCGGAAATATATCTCCCTCACTTTTTCTTTTATTCAGATGTTTTCCTTACAATGTATGATTCTGGAAAATCAGAAATTTAGTTTTGATTTAGTTATTTTACGTTCTGTTTGTTTAATGGTTGGACAATTTTTCCAGTTTTTTGTTTCATTGTTACATACATTCATTGAGTATGGTGTTAACTGTTACATTTGATAGTATTTTGCTGTACAAAAACCTTTTAGCTATGTACTTCTTTTATAATAGCATTTCAAATCAGCCAATTTCATTTGAACGTGTGAATCCAGAAGGTTCTTCAAAATCTTTCGTCTGTAACAACCCAAAACATCTAGTTTTTGAAATCACGCAAATTGAAAATAAACATTCTGAAAAGAGAGAAAACAAATCGTAACGAGTAGATCGTTCTGTTAGAGCAAATTGGGGAGGGGGAAGGGAGGGTCCCAAAAGTCAATTATTATAAGTGTTGCAGCTGAATGCATAGCTCGTTTAGCCTATATTTTCATTCATATACTTGACCAAATGGTTTTCAGTCCAAAATAGTGAATTTAGACCAATTTTCAGTACCCCAGTGACAGCTGTACTATTTGTATTTAATGTTCGTTTTTTTTTCTTTTTCTTTTCTCCCTTCAGAAAAGGACATTCGCTATTCTCTTCATTTTCATTGAACTATTCAAAAAAGAAAAAATCATGATCTTTTTTTGTTATAAGATTTTGGAAGATAAGTTGTTACTATATAAACTCTTCCCAAAACTGGGGGCATTGCCCCCTTTGCCCCCCCCCCCCCATAAACCCACCCATGCTCTTCTAAACTGTTCAAAAACAAAAAAAATAATGATTTTTTTTAAATTTTTGGAAGATGTGTTGTAACTACATAAAGTCCTCCCAAAACTGGGGGGGCATTGCCCCCCTCCGCCCCCCCATAAATCCGCCCATGAGAATGCTATTACTTGCAATATTTGATTAATTATTGTAAAAATAATGTAATCCTAATGTTAATTATTTTTAAAAGATTTTTTTTAAGTAAATGCCAACTTTTTAAATCAAAGTTGGCATACATAAACCAAACTGACCTTTCTGTGCCTAATGATGATTTGTTGTCAATCCTGACATTTACCCTAAACAAGGTGTGTTTCCACAAATATTTTCCCAGCTACAGCACTGAATGCAAGCCAAGCGATATTTGTTTGTTGCAATAATAAGTTGATTTTAAACAACCTTGCAATAATTCTATCATTATGAAAATTTTAATGGATTTCTTAAGAAAACGGATATTTAATCCATCGACAATAAATCGAAAACTGACGGAGCAATTTCATTACCTATAATTATAATTGGAACATTTTCTGTTGCAGCAAGATAGCATAAGTATCTAGTTTTTGAATCAAAGAATTGAAGAGATACTTACAAGTCTATATTTTAAAAAAAATCTTATTAATACTGGAGACTTTATGAGGTAGAAAATTAGCTGATAATGTTGATTTTTAAAACATGAAACTTAATAACCAGCAATTCTGCAAAGGTAGAAACGCAGGTTCCCCCTTATTTCCAGAATATTTTAACAAGCACACGAAAATCAATTCAAACATTTGCTATACAGCAGTCGTATAGTCCTGGAGGTGAGGATGCTCAGAGATACAGTTTAAACATACAATCCTTAGATACTGAAATTATGTTGAATGTACTTTATATTAAGGTCTAAGTACTTTAGAAATAAGAAGCATAACTTTCAACAAATAGTGTTGAATATCGCTTTTCATAAAACAATAATGATCCTACATTACTGCCATTTATTGACAAGATGAAGAAGTGTAAAGATGTTAAAAAAATATAGCATCATTAAGGGTTGTTTAAAAACTTTAAAATGAAGGAGTAGTTCCTGAGATGATTACTGTCCACCTTACCCTGACGACAGAGGACCAACAGGGGAATCTTTCCTCCAATTCTATGCAGATGTTTTCCAACGAGTCATACCTAGTGATAACACAAAAACAAGCCATTCCAACAGACCAAGACAATGAACTGAGGGTTATATTTTAGTTCGTTATAAACAACTTGTTTAATGCTACGTAGAGGCAGAGGAGAATTTGGTTGGGTCATAAGAGATCCAGTTTTAGCAAGTTGACCTGCCTGCTCATTTCCGAAAATGTCATAATGTCTCGGAATCCACTGGAATACAACACTTTCCCTAGTTTTCATTAACTTGATACAGTTTCATTCTACAGGAATGGGCATGAGCTTCTATTTTAATTATACTTTGTATTTGGTATTTGTAAAGGACAAATAATAAAATTTAAAAGCAGGTAAGCGTCATACAAAATTTGTAATTGGAATTATATTTCAGAAGGTAAGTTAGGGGAAAATATGAAAACATCATATTTTGAAACACAAATAAAAAACCTAAAACAAGAATTTAACGATGCCAAAAAGATAATTTGAAAAAATAAATAACATATGAGGCAGGTTTTTAAAGTAAGTACCGTTTTGAAATTAAAAAAAAAAAAACAAGTACAGATAGAGCGAAGAAATTTATTGCACAAACATTTACCACCCTTACCCTATTTTTCGACATTGTCCCATGATTTTCCAAGCATATTTCATAGCATGGTACAGGATTTTGTGTACCTATTCGTAGAAAGTTGCAGCCTGTGTAGACAACCATGGGGTAATATGTTCTCCGAGCTCATCATTGATGTTGTGCCATCAACCCAAATGCCAAAACAAATGAAAGTTGCCGCAAGCCAGGTCGAGGCAGTCCGAAGAATTTCACAAACGTCCTAGCCAAGGCCCTGTAAGTCCTCATGGCTGAATATACAGGCGGCAACTTTCCACAAATAGGTATAGAAAAACTTGTATCATGCTCTGACAAATGCTTAAAAAATCTCGGGAGCAATGTCGAAAAATAGCGCAAGGGTGGTAGATTTTTGTGCAATAAATTTCTTTGTTTCATTTATACTTGTATTTTTTTTTATTTGAAAATGGTATTTACTTTAAAACATTCCTCATACCTTCAAGAAAACAAAAATAGACAAACAATTATGCATAGCAAAAGTGTTAATAATACTGAAAATAATGATAAATAATAAGAAAAAGTATAAAAGAAAGAAATAAATGAAAATAAATAAACAAACATAAGAATTGTGTACTTTAAACTAACCTTGGAGTCATGCCTAGAATTATTGTTTCGTTCTTTTTTATGATTAGATTCGCCGTTTTGATTGGGAGTTGAGGTAGCTAAAGGGAAAGGTGAAGATGTTGCTTTATGTAATGGTGAAGACGATGAGCGATGCCTTTGCTCATTTTTTGTTTTATTGGCATCAGTTCTTTCAATAGGACCAGAATCACGTCTACGTTGATTTTTTTCTAAATTACTACTTTGGCGTTCTTTAGCCTTATCTTGGCACTTTACTAGGTTCTCATTTTCACCTCTTGTTCGTCTGTTGTGTTCTTGTCTATTTGAGTGGTTCTGTAATAATTTGGTCATGTTTACAAGAGATAAAATAAACTCTTCCAGAATAAAATTAACTTATTTTAAGCAATAAAATTAAAAAAGAAAAGATATAGAAAACATAATTGTGCTATAAATGAAAACCTCAGAATGAAGCAACTTTGAAAATAATTTATAAAAAGTTACTAAAGGCTGAAAATGAAAATAGGAGGTATTGATTAAAATAAAAAACCAGAAAGGCCTTGTATTGAAGGCCCACATAAGGTTTGTAAACACATGATGTAAAATATGTGGTGTTCAGTCTGAATTTGTGATACAAAGTACAAAGATGATGAATAAGTCTTTGCAAAGGGGGGGGGGGTGGCGGTAGAGTTGCAATATGGTAGTTTTTGGCAAAGGTCATAATTTTCAACAGATTTTCCCACTCTTTCTACAACAGATTTTAACTGTGTACTTCCCCCAAAACTCGGAAAGTATGGAATCTACAGTCTGAGCTTTAGATATTGAGAAAAGAAAGTAATACAGTAGACCCTCGTTTTATGCGGGGGTTACGTTCTATGGAAATGCCGCATAAAGCGAAACCGGGTAAATTGAGACCTAATACTAGTGTTAAAATAGGGGTTTGGTTCCGCAGACAACAAAATACCTCATTCTAGCGATGACTAATTGTGTAATAAGTTTAATGTGTACTTATATCAACTTTTATGCACAACATGCATAAAGAAAACATAAATTAATATTGTGTTCTGTTTATAAAGAGGAGCTGGCTAAGATAGTCTTTTGGCAGTCACTGAGAATTTTTCTCTAATTCTTTGAGGAGCATCAACGCATCCATGATCACTTGCGTCATTTCCATGATAGAATCTTCCTTCACTAACAAATCAGAAAGATCATTTCTATTGTCTAGGAATGGCTCACAAATTTTCAATGTGAATGTTTTTCGTTGTGCGTCACCGACCTCAGTATCCTCGTTGGTTTTGGCTTCCTTTGTCACTCCTAAAAGCTTTTCTTATAGAAGTCCTGAACTGTGTGAGTTTAATAACTTTACTTCTGGAAAGAGCTCTGGAACCAATCGCATAAAATGTCTCCAGTGGCCCAAGCTCAATTATTAGCACGCCAAAATGCAGTTGATTACGCAAAATCTGCAATCTTAGGGAGTTTGGGTTTTGAATGAAAGGACAATTTTATCTGTTTGCATTGCTACATCCGCATAAAACTGAAACTCATCCGCGTAAAATAAAATAAAGGTGTCAATCCTTAAACCTCGTAAAATGAACCCGGGTAAAACGAGGGTCTACTGTACAACACATAAATATGAACAAACATTTAGTGTGATTATGCTTTTATGAGATTATGCTTTTATGACAGGATGCACTAATTTCAGGGGCATGCACGAGGTGGGGGTGGGGACACCAGTTGGCCCAGGCCTGAAGGGGGCCCAATATTTTAAAAATGAGGTGTGACATATAGGGGTAAACAATATGGAGGGGGCTTTGTAATTCATTTTTGATGGGCCCCAAAATTTCTGTGCACTCTCTGACTAATTTTCAGATTAAGTTACCAAAAAGTCCTAAAAATCGTTTATACTCAATGACGAATAAGTAAAATTAATCATGAGAGCACTAAAATGATAGCAAAGCCCTAAATTAATAATTTAACATTTTACAACATTAATTTAATTGATTTGAAGAGATGGATTTGAACATACAAGGTACATTTTATAACATTTAGAACTTTTTATTACTCTTTTTTTCAAGAGGTCATTTTTTCCAGAAAGAGCTACAATGGGGTAGTTTCCTTCAGTCAAAAGTACTACTTTAGTCATTGCAATGGATAGAATGAGCAAAAAAAAATAACATGGGCCCAGAAAATACTTTCATTTTCCCAACAGTTTTTTTTTTTAGTTAATTTTTCAATATGTCTGATTTTTCAAACAAGGCGTGGTCTTTATGACGTCACAAATGATGCACTTTGCCCCATCTTTCTAATACGTTTCCACGTTATGATAATCAAGCAGCGAATTAAAATTGCGCTCTACGCTTGCTATCAACCATATCATTGCCAATACACGAGAGTAAAGATGCGAATTAAATATTTAGCTCTGTGAGTGGCAACACAGATTGACATTTCATCATTTGTGTTTTCTTCCCCAAGAAATGTAAACAATGAAAGCTCACCGATTTAAGTAATTTTTCAAAAATATCAAACTTAAATTATTATTTAAAAAATGGTCAGATCCTATGTTTTTAAGCATGCCCTTTCAGAAAAAAAAAACTTTTAAAATTTTGGAAATGACCCTATTTACGAGGTTGCCAGTGATCAAGGTTTTTACCAAGTTGAATAACATTCAGCAGCAATCATGTGAATGGATTCAACTAGAACTTTAGACTTATCTCCACTGCAATAGCTACATGCAAAGTGTTTGAAATTCTATCTCATGTAAAAATAATTTTGCAAGTCATGAAACACATAATATTTTAATTCATTTTTAGCCGGTTTAAAAATTTGAATAAATACAGGCTGAGCAGGGCCTGTGCTAAGCATTTGCCACCGAGCGCCAAATGAGATAAAATGGTAAACTAAGCAAAACATACACTAGAACCTTGTTTATCCAGCTCTTGTTGATCCAGGTTAAATTTGCAAAACATAACTACAAGTTCATCGAACATTTGTTTTTTATTTTGATTAAATCACAGCTCCTGCATCAATTTTTCAGCAAATTTTGGTAATCTAACAAACACCATTGCGGCTTAACAATCATGATAAAGTGTTAGATTGACTTTGTTTTATTGAAAAACATGTGTTTGGACCAGAAGATAATGAACCAAATCTGACTAGAAATTATGCGAAAAATTATTTTGATATTTTTAAATGTCTTTTTTCAATTCTATGTAACTTTATGGCGTTGGAGTTATTTATTTATTTTTTTTTTTTTGTCGTAATTGACAGTAAACTTATTTAAAGATTTGCTTTGACTATTAACTATACCACTTGGATTATTCAGATTTTTGATCATCCGGATTGCCGTTAGTCTCAATTAGTCTGGATAAACAAGGTTGTACAGAGCTTGGATTTAGCAAAAGTACTGGCGACCAGAAAATTCTTTTAAATGTTCATAGGAAAATTAAAACATTCTTTTCAATTCTTAAAATTATGTCAAAAGATTATTAAAAATTCCAAAAAAAAAAAAACCAGATTAGTGTCTGCTTAAATTTAAGCATATGCTTTATCTTTAAAATATTAGGAGTTTGCATTTTATATTTTTCAAAATTATAATCAACACTCTGATTAAAGTTTTTTATGGAAAGGAATTTATTAAAATTTGTTTTTGTCTAAGACTTTTCCAACTCGGTTAATACTTTTGAAATTTGGCTAATTTACTGGCCAACAATTTGAAACCCCAAGCTCTGGGTGAGCATAACTGATGAACCAGATTTCAAAAAATAATATTTTCAAAACTACACAACATATTAGAACAAGTGATACCAAGTTTTTCATCCAATAAAGCTTAATTACATAAATAAGCAATATGTGAACACATTGTGCAAAATGTTCAACTTCAAATGCTCAATGTTGCAGCCTTTTGTTATGCAACAATGTTCAATCTGTAATCCAGTTCATTCCATACATTTTGTAGGATCACTCTGTCAATGGCTCATAACACTGCACAAAAGTGTTCTTTGTAGTATTTTCAGTATTGGTGGTTGATAAACATTGTCCTTGAACTTACCCCATAAAAAGAAATCACATAGCATGTGAAATGAACTAAATTACAGATTTTAGCGTTTGTCATGTGTAACGAAAGGTTCACACATCCAAACAATTGTGACTGGAAAAAAAATGGTACATTTCTCTTCACATTTATCTACCACATGTTGTAACATGTGCACGTGCAGTAGTTTTGAATATACGATTTTTTTTAAATTGGGTCCATCCTTTGTGCTCACCTCGTGTATTCACTTCCATTTTTTTCACAAGAGAAGAAATGTATATAAATTACATAATTTAAAAAAATTATTATACATTTTACAAATAAAAAAGCTCAATACTCACTCTCCTTAAAACAAGAGTTCTGTCATTATTTTCATCCTCATCAGGCGTTGGAGGAAGTGGCCGATGAGGAGCATGATTGACTGGAGTTGAACCTGAAATAAATAAATGAAACTACAACTTTACACTGCAGATGTGCAACAACCATTTATCAATACTTTATTCATTAATTATCATTGTGTCTATTTGCTTTCCTGCAAGTGTTTTAATTAAAAGGCAGAATAATTAATCCATTTTTTTTTATATAGAGGGAGACAGAATTTTGTTTTTCAAGGCAGAAAAATGGCCTTCATTCTCAATTCTTACGCACTACCATAACCAAGCTATGAAAGTAGGTCTGAGTTTGAAGGCAGAAAAGTACCTTCATTTACAGTTCTTTTGTACAACTATCACCAAAACATGTAAGTAGTGCAACTGTTTCTACAATGAAGTAAGTGTAAATGAGTGGCTATATTTCCCATGTGTCTGCATCTTTTCCGCATTGGTGGTTGATGCTTACTGAAAAGCAAGTAGTTGAACAACATTTCGACGACATTTAACCATTTACAGTAGTATATTAATTTACATTCTTTCATAAGTATTTAAAAATGAAAGCAGATCACAATTTTTGACACTCTGTTCAGCATTTTCATCCCTTCCTTCAAAACTGTCTCTACTACAGGTCTTGAATAAAGCTTCCCTTCCTTAAAAATAATATTATGCGCTACTTGGAAAATAAAAGTTAACACAAGCTGATTAGAGAAGGTTGATGAGTGTATTTGAAAAGCCAAGATATGAGTGAAGCTGTGACAGATAAAGTGCAAAGTAGTGAGGGGTTACTGTCTGTTTGCGCACATATATATATTAATATATACACACACACTTGAACTTCGTGAATGGAAAATTCCCAAAACAAAGATAAATATTCCATCTTAACTGTACTTTATTATATCAGATTAATTATTAAGGGATTGTTATCTCCCCAGACCAGACAGTTTCATGTTTTTTTCATGTTTTGAGATTTCATCTAAACAAGGTTCAACTGCATATTTATCTACCAACTATCACAGATTAGATGAGAAAGGAATGATTTTTCAAAATCTAAAACTTAATTCAATTCTGGATTCAGTACTGCAAAACATATTTTAAATAGATTTTTTTGAAATAAATTGGAAAACATAAAAGTATGATAACATACCATCATGAATTTTATCATGATCAACTAAATTTCGAAGAGCTTCACTATATACTTCAGGAGGCCTGAAAAAACAATTAGATAAAGAAACAAAAACAATAACTTCTATAAATAAACAGTGTCAATTTTCCTCCTAAAACCCACTAAGCATGCAAGGAGATGCAAAAAGCAAATTTAAGCCCATTTACATTTGCACAGCAGTTTTTAAAATTATCATGCAGAAAAACTACACAACACTTGACAGACATATACATAATACTCTAAATATACAAAAATATCGACACAAAATAAGCGGTTAAAAAACATTTAGGATTATTACTACACTCATTTACATTTTCTTGCTACTAAAGAAATTTCTTACTTATATCCAAAACTTGCATAACTAAATATGTAAAACAAAACCGCAAGTTAGAACTATAGAAATGAGCTATGTTAAAAGCATATTTTTTCAAAAAGTATGTGCACCATTACTGAGCTACACTTTATCAGTTTGCAGATAAAGTGTGATATCATATAATGGCTTTCGGTTCTAAATTTAAGCAAAATTACATTATTTATGGTTTCTTACCTTGATATCCTATTTTCAATCGGATTTTCAGAGGCCCTTGAAATAAAGCACAAAACAAAAGGGGAGAAAAAATAACTAACAGCAATCAAAAGTACAGAAACATACAAAAGAAAGAAATTAAATATTTAAACCAGCAACTAAGATATACAAAATTGCATTCAAGACCATTTAAACAAACAGACCCCAAAATAAGCTAAATTAAAGAAAGAAATTCACCAGTGGAATACAAATAGAGCTTAACTGAGCTGGCATGCAAAAATGTTAGTCCCCAATTAAAATCAAGACACCACTAGCCAGAAAATTATATTCAAATTAATTTATGGGCCAATAACTAACCAAAAAAGAGCCTTTTTTTCTCAATTGAACAAAAATTTTGGGTTAAAACAACCTTCAGTTTAAATTTAAATTGAATGAACAATTCATTTCCACTTCTTTAAAAAAAATTTTAAAAACTACAAAATGAAAAAGTCTTCTTCTCACAGTTTCAGGGTATGAACTTTTCTCTCCCCCTTGAGGAGGGGGATAAGTAAAATGAAAACACAAAAATAACTTTTTCTCACATACAAAAATAACAACATTTCAAACATTTTCATGCATACTTAGTTAAAACTGAACAAGAACTGATGAAACATTAAATGATTATGAAGTTAAAGAAACTGATTTTAAGGAATGAATTTATTTATCAGTTAGCAGAACAAAGGGGTTTATTAATATTTTGGTTCAGTAGGAAGGAATTATTTTTGAAATACCAAGGTGGTAAAAATAAATTGCAAGAATGTTTGATTGAAATGCTAAATATCCTACCAAAAAAACTAAACTAAGAAAACTACTTTTTAATGAATTTCTTTGAGATTTAGGTTTACAATTGCTTTAAGTAAAAGTAGCAGTGCATTTAAATTAAATGTGAAACTTGATGCAAAATTCTTGAATTATAGTTTTTTTATCTTTATTTTTTTCAACTTTGTGCTTGATATTCTTTCCACATTAAATTCTACAATATAATCTGTATCAACGCTCATCTACAAAAAAAAATTATGTGTCTAACAGTTCAAAATGACACATGAAAGCGAATGCATACAAATAGTAAATTGCATTTTTTAAATTCGAATTTCGCAGGAAGATCTGAATGATCTTAGAAAAATGAACATTAGCATTAGGAATTTTTCAAGTAATTGATGTGGCATACTGACTTAACCCTAGAGAAGTTGCGTTTCCTTTTGTTACGCTATTGCTCCCGCTTTGGTCTATTCCCCGCCGAAGCGATTCGTGAGACGAAAGCAGAAGAAAGGAAGTGCTGGGGAGAAAATGACTCCTGACTATGATGGCGCGCTATTGGTCTAAATGACCAACATACATTTCCAAAAGTTATGCAATCTTGAAATATCGAAGAAAATTCTCAGAACTAAGTGTGTGGGCTGGGGAGAGTCTGACCTTCAGCTATACAGATGAGCCCCATTATTAGAATAAGGGGTAGTGGGATAGAGCGAAATATCTGACAACGGGCGGGGAATCGACCGAAGCGCGACTTCTCTAGGGTTAAATCTTTGGAGGCGTTAAATAGGGGCAGGGGATATGCTTTGGGTTGGAATGAGGGCATAGGAAACATTGTAAATTGTTGTTGCAATTAAGCTGTGAGTTGAAGCAGCGACTACAACTCATGCATATGGAGAGAATACTACCAGATGTTTGGGGTGGGGAAATAGGATAATTATGATCATCTTTAGATAAATTATAGAATTCAATGCTATCAAACAATTTCTAACCCCCCCCCCCCCCAATGCCTAAATGTTTTAATATTTACTTTCTGATGGCTGAATTTCCTAAGAGTTTGTATACAGATACTGAATCTATTTTCCTTTGTTAATATATCCTATCACATTATGTCCTATTAATCATATATAAATATGACATTCTATCTATTTGCTATATCTGAATTTAATTCCGGGATCTCCTCAGTAACAGTGTGACTTCTGTTGTTTTTTTCAACTCAAGCATGAAGCAGTATAAATTATTGTGTCACAACTATTACAAAACATGCCTTGATATCTTTTACACAAATAATCTGTATTTTCAAACTATTGCGGGGTACCAGAGCAATTGGTGCCAAAAAATACTTGGTTATATTTTTCATTGGGTAAATCAATATGTTAGCTTTTGTTTTAATCCTGAGATTATTTTTTGAGTTATAGCAATGACATGCTTATTAAGAAATATTTATTCAAGTATGAATTGGAGTGAGTGCTTCAAAAAGTACTTAGCATCCTTTTCATCAGGGTCCAGTTATACACCAATAAGAGAAAAATAACTTATTTTTACACATCAATGCAAAATTTCAAATAGTGTGACTAAACTTTCTATAAAAAATCTACAAAATTTTTCTTTACCTTATGACATTTAGAAAAAAATAATTATTTAATTGAAATTGGATAGATGTATTATTTATTTTTCATTTCTTTAAGACTAGCCTTCGAAAAATTTTTTTTAAGTGCTTTACATTTAAGACATATAACAACTTTAAAATGTATTTTTTGTCATTTTCTTACAAAGGACGAGGTGGGTCAGATGCAAGGAGAGTCCCATCATTCTGAATTTGTCCCTCATCTTCTTCCTCTTCCTCTTCAGAATCAGAACCATTTCTATTCAACCCGGACTTCTCAGAGATAATACCATTTATTCCTGGAGGCGTTTCAGCTAAATTTGTAGATATTCTACAATTATTATTTCTATTTGATAGACTTCCAGCTCCTCCAATTGCTAATTCGTTTAATTGAGCAGCTAAAACTTCCAAATCCTACAAGAATAACAACATCATGAGCAAATGGAAGAACTATACTTCCCACTGAGAAGGTACATAGTAATTTTTGAAACAAAAATTCAAAATTTTAAAGGGCAAGACCATTGTCTATCCATTGCGAGAAAAGCTCCACCGAAATGATTATGAATGTCTATTGTTATAGCAACGAGGCATGTCTCATTTTTCCAAGGGAAGTTTGTTGTTGGAAAAATTTGTACGCCTGAACAAAGGTGAGAAGACAAGTGGCGAAATGGCTCAAAAAAAAAAAACTCCTGCTAACCCTTGCAGAAAACGAACCATGTCCGTTTCTATGGCAGTCGACGGGTTCAGACTTTACGGTGGAAGCTTTTCTCGTGGACAGACAGTACATCACAGTAACCTTTCGTTATATTGCTCTTTTTGAGAGTCAATTGAAAAACATGATACAACCAAGGTCATAAAAAGCAGCAATTCAATTAAGGTATAAATTAATGACAAATGTATGTACTTACCAAAAAAAGTTTATTACATTAAGACAATTTTCTTTTTAAAAACAAAAGAAAATGAGCTTGCTAATAGTTTTTTTAATATAAAGAAAATATTTTTAAACATTTGTATTGTTTTATGATGGAATACGAATCAATAGTTGCAACTTAAACTGCAACAAATTTAGATGTATGAGAAACATACCAGTTTTGTTCACTGATTATTTTTTTAAAAAATGGAGAAAATATTCTTTTTGAGGATTTTTTTTTTTTTTTTTGCTGTGAAGCAACATTGTTTTAAATACAATTTTTCAGGAGACGAATCGCACGATGTATTCGAATGAGCGATATGACAAGGCGCAGTGTAACGAGGGATTACAGTATTTTTTAAATTATTTTTTGGTGATTCAGGTTCAATTTAAATTACATCGATTACAAAGCAAAATTCCACTGCAATAAAACTATACAAAAGATAATTGCTAATCTACAAAAGACCTAAATGCTCAAATTGAGTATTTCTGTATTTTTTTTTTTTTTTTTTTTGTAAAAATGCCTAGGCGAGGTGAAAATCATTTTCTAAGAAAACAACACAACAAATTTAGAAAAAGTTAAATATATATATTTTTGAATAGTGTAAATAACTTTCAATATTTTAATAATAATCCAAAGAACATATTCTAAACAAATTAAATGTAATCAAGTTTTTGAAATGTTTTGTAGAAATATAAATACTTAAAATTATACAACAAGGAAATGTTTAGTCAGATTTCATAAATTTTGACTAAACACATTTGAAAACGCTATTTAGACCATGATATTGATAAAATTAGGAATGATATAAAACATATACCTCTGGTCTTCTAGCAGGAGGTTTAAATACACCAGAATTTCGATTCTGTTGTGATGACTGAAACGGAATCATTTGATTTTGACCATTTCTAGGTGGTGTAGCTGCTTTGGCTTTCCTGTTCCCATCAACAGGAATTGGTGGTAACGGTTTGCTAGGAGGTGGAGGATCTGGCACAACTAAAAAGCAATAACAATAATTTGATTCTTAAAATAAAAAATTTAAATTTCTTAAATTTTCTAGCACTAATTTGATATTAGAAATATAGTATAAAAACATGTTTGGCTAGCAGAAACACACAAGAAAAGTCTCAGCCATTGATTATTATCCTGCAAATTTAAATTTTTTGATTGTAGCTTAAAGTATTAAAATAGTCTCTCACCCCCCCCCCCCACCCCCCCCCCCCCCCCCCCCCCCCCCCCCCCCCCCGTTGATGTGCTGAATCTGAATTTTTAATCAATTCCATGATGAATATTTTCAAAAAAAAACTGTAAACTTAATTTTAAAGAAAAACCAATATTTAATGCACATAACTTGCTAAATTCAGTTACATAATATCCTCATATACAGGGTGTCCGTGAATTGACAAAGTGTGTTAATAGGTTTAAATTTATTTTGATTCTTGTCATTAGAAATTATTATTTTTTTATTAGTAAGCATTATCAATGATTGAAAAGACTTTTCAAGGACTATTTATAAGCTCAAAGATCTATTTATGATTAAAAGGAGTTTTAAAATTCTTTATTTGTTTGTCATTTTGTTTCAGTAATATCTAATTTCCGTATGTGAATTTGATTTTAGAAAAGGTGTTGAATTTCAAATTTATGCAAAAGGTTATCACTGCATTTAAAGTTACTGTGTTCTGATAAAGGGGGAAAGAAAGTACATTTAAAAGAAAGGGAAAACAATAAAAAAAATTTTTTTTTCAAATTCAGAACTTGTTTTTTCATTTCAGCCTGCAGACGATAATTTTATGATACTACTTTTTTCCCCTTTTAACAGATTTCATTTATTTTCATTTTTATTTTCAAATGCCAAACCGTTGGTGTCTATTATTTTATGGAATATCCCACTTAAAAGAATAATTTTTCTTGGAAAATAGGCTATTCCATTAAGAGGGCTCGACTGTGTTGGATAATTTGATGATCTAGTAAACATAGGATAATCAGTCAAATGAATAAAAAGAAAGAAAAAAAATCCCCTGACATTAAATACAAAAACTTTTTGAAAAAAAAAATCAATATAATAGTTTAATAAATAAAGTATTTGATTTGAAAAAAAAAGAAAAAAAAAGTCCTTTACTTAATATTTGCGGATGAAAATAAGAGGTTCTTTAAAAAAAAACTTTTAATCATAAATAGACTTTCGAGCTAATAAACAGCGCTCACAAAGTGGTTTCAGTCACTAATAATACTTCCTGATAACAAGAACCAATTACATAATTTTCCTATTAACACACTTTGTCGATTTGCATACGTGCCCTTAAGAGCTATCTCGTGTCGGGAATGTTTTACTAAATATCATGGCTAGGACTGGGGCACTGTATAAAAAGTTAAATTTTGTAACTTTTTCAAAATTTGATTTTTTGACAAAAAATTCGCAAATTTCGAGTCCTTGTACAATTATAAGATATTTTCAAAATGGAACTATATGCTTATCTCTAACAGTTTAGGAATTAGCTATTGCTCCACTTTTAGGGTGGACACCCTGTATATAACAGCGGATGATCGAGTAACCCGCATGTTTCAACAATGAAACTTGCGCCACGGCGTGATAATTTCACAATATGTTTTGTGTTTAACACGAAGGGAAAGGCTTTATTGTGAGGAGGCTGAACTTGATCCGGTAACTTAACTGTTTTACTGGTAAAACTGTGTCATTTCAGGGGAATGAAGAAACGAAAAAGCGGTCAACTATGAACGCTATCTACTGGAATTTAGGGTTCATCCACTGGAGTTAGGGTTAAAATTTCAACTATCAAAATATCACCGAATGGGCAATGGCTTTGTTAAAATGTGGAAGAAGGGAAGCAATTTTCACCCGTCAAACCGAGACGGGCAACTTTCTAGTTAAAGAATAAAAACCTGTTTTGCTAGCAGAAACATACAAGAAAAGTCTTGGCCATTGATTACCCTGCGAATTTAAATTTTTTAATTGTTGCTTAAAGTATTAAAATAGTTTTTTCTTTTTTTCATGTTGATGTGCTGAATCTAAATTTTTAATCAATTCCATCATGAATATTTTCATAATACCTGCACACTTTATTTTAAAGAAAAACCAATACTTAATGCACATAACTTGCTAAATTTAGTTATATACTAATATCCTCATATATATAATAGCCAATGATCGAATAACCCGCGTGTTTCAACAATAAAACTCGCGCCACGTCATGATAATTTGATAATATGTTTTGGTAATTTGGTAATGTTTAACATGCAGGGAAAGGCTTTATTGTGACAAGGCTGAACTCGATCCCGTAACTTAACTGTTTTATTAACAAGACTGTATCATTTCAGTGGAATGAAGAAACGAAAAAGCGGTCAACTATGAACGCTATCTACTGGAGTTTAGGGTTCATCCACTGGAGTTAGGGTTACCATTTCAACTATAAAAAATTTCACCAAACAGACAATGGCTTCGCTAGAAGCAATTTTCACCCGTCATACCCCTTGACGGATGATTTTCTAGTATATTTATAATACTTTGAAAGTATAGAAATTTTCAATACACACAGATTGTGATGTTCTGAGTTATCAATAAATAAAATATCACAAATAAATTTTTACCAATGAGTCTTTGTGGTGGAATAGGATGTCGAGGCGGTGGAGCAGGTGTTTCAGTTTGGAGAGCAGGGGCTGATGGAGGTTGAAAGCTGCTGCCAGAAGGTTTTGAGTCATTAGAAGTTAATGTCCTTCCTTCTTGCAACTGTTGGAAATTCCTTCTCAAGGTAGAATCTTGTTGTACTGGTTCTATTGAGCTAGGTTCGCCGGCTAATCCTACATCTTCTTCTTCCCCTTCACTACCACTATACCTATATTCTTCTTGAATGTCACCTAATTGAAATATGTTTAGTTATTAAGTGATGATTCACATGAACATATCAAAACAAATAAAAGCATCAACACAAAAACATGTTTTATCACAACATGTCGGAACTTGTGTTGAACTACTTTAAGCTTAAATTATATTTCTCCCATAAATTTCCCACATTAATACTAAAGTATTTTTACATACTTAATCCTGATGTTCTTCCTTTTCTTTATTTGTCAGCGATTTTAAGTAGCATTTGATTTTATCAGTTTTAAATTCATCTACATCATGTCCTCTTAGCAATCAAAGTAAAACAAGTCAAATGCAACATTAAAATTCCATCTATACTAAAACTGATCAGCATATAAAAATTAATTCAACTGCTTTTTAAGGCACAAATCCCCTTATAGGCAGGTTTCATTATTGCATGCTCATTAGGTGGGGAAAAAATATATATATATATTTATTTTTTTTAAATAAACATATTTTCCAAACTAAAAAATACCTGTATGTATTAAAATTCCACTTTTTTTGAGTTACTATCTATATTAGTCACTTGATTTTTACTTTAAATAAATTAGTAACCTCTTCTTTTAAAAGATTCATCTGTAAAACAGATCTTAAATGTCTACCTCTGTTGACATATACAGATTTTTAGGAAACTGCTTTCGAAACTTAAGTTTTTTTTTTTTCCATGCAGTTTTATTTTAATGGATTGCAGGAAGTTCCACATGCCTCCAAGATTCCTGTATATAACTTTTAATGCCAATTCTTGGCTTAACATATACTGGTTTGCAAACAAATAATCATATGATTTAACGATTATTTGCTTTGGTGTTTTATCACATAAATACAAGATAAAAGTTGAGGAATTTAAAAATAAGAGTAATAAAAGAAATGGTCTTATCTCTAGCACCTTTACCTCCTCTCTTGTGCTTGCGACATCGATCAATATGATCTTTAAGTTGGATACGAACTTGCCTTTCAGTTGGCTGGTCTCGAATAAAAGGATGCTTTAGTAACTGATCTGTATATGGCCTCTGTTGATAATCTTTCACTAAAACAGTTTCTATAAAACTATGAAATTTTTTATTCCACTTTTTTGATTTTAGCCTAGGCGGTGGATTCCTAGGGATCAGGAACAAGGCTCGCATAGGATGCATATCACATAATGCTGTTGGATAAAAGGTTCGTTATTAATTTCACAATACAAAATTAAAAGGAAAATAATTACAAAAATTGATATTTCCTTACGTTTGAGTTCTCTTATTCACAGAGTATGCAGTAAATATACCTTGTGTTTGAGATAGTGGAAATTAAAGCTAAACTAATCAAAGTTTTTTTTTTTTCAAATTAAAATAATTGCTAAAATAAACACCATAACTCAAGAAGATCTAATTATAAATCCCAATATGCTTAATACTTAATAGATTTCCCTTTAGAGCTAATGGAAAATTCATTTAATAGAAACATTTCCATACTGTTTTTTACATTAAAATTGAAGAAAAAAGGCTAATAAAGACTTACGTGGTTGAGATTCAGCCATTTCTAAAGCAGTAATTCCTAAAGACCATAGATCGCTCTAGAAAAGTATTTAAAAAAATTTCATCAATTATGGAAGTTCTATTCAAAAATGAAACTAAACTTTAATGAATTGTGGGGCCAACAAAATTTTTGAAATATGTCCTACACAAAGAAAAACTTCACTGTGGTTTGGCTCATATGCATGTTCTTACAGTCTATTATGAGACATATATTTTTTAATGGCCTATCTGTACAAACAAACATACATATATTATGGGCAGAACCTTTAAAAAAAAAAAAAAAAAAAGATTGATATTCTTTCTGGGATGACTAAACTGGAAATTTAGGTTGAAATTTGAAATTTAATTGGGAAGTTTTTCCTTAAGTAGGATTTCTTCCACTTAATAAATAAGAAAAAAGGATAAACTAAATACACATACCCTATTATCATAGGTAGCTTCAGGATTTTCATCACAGGCAATGACTTCAGGGGCCATCCTGTAATGATAATAATAATAGTTCTTTAAAAAATAAAGAGATTAAGAGATTAGAATTTATTAAACTTGATTTTTTTGTACATTTATTACGCGAGTATGCTTAAAATCTTACCAATATGGTGTACCAATGAAGGTGTTTCTTCTTCCAATCGTTCTGTCTAACTGAGCACTTACACCAAAGTCAACTAATGGGAAGATCATGAAGGAAATTAATATAATATATTTTAATTGAATAAAAAAAAAATCACAATCCGATTATAAGTTGGAAAGTTTCATTTCAACTAAAACTTTCAAAAAATGGATACATAAGAATCAAAACTTCTGGGGTTAATGATGAAAAAAAAAATATTTGTAGATGAAAGTAGAAAAGTAACTTGATAATAGCAGTTGCATGATCGAATTGATAGAAGTGGAGGATCATGAAAATGTACGAAATGCACGAAACAGAATCTCTGATCTTTCCAGTCACTTTGTTTAAAATAACTAAATGAAAAATGAGAAAAATGCAGAGCATATAGTAAATTAGATTGTTTAGACAAAATAATTAAGATAAATAATAAACTGTTATTAAATAGCAATATTTTTTTAATATTAGATTTCATTATTTTCAATGAAAGTATTTTCTAAATAACATATAATAAAATAACAAAAGTAGTAGTACAGAAATTGATTATACATCACATACAGGGGTTGGGCAACAAAACTGAAACATTGTCTATTATAGCATCACATTCTTGAAACTGGGTCAAGCAGCACCTGGTGATAGAAGTTCACTGATAATACTTAAAGCTAACAACAGCAATGTGTGAAGGTTGCTTGAATTAAGTTGTTACATGTATCTACATGTAATATGAAAGCTTTAAAAAAGACATCTTGTTAGCGCTCATCTCGTTAAAGAAACAGGGAGCAAATTCAGCATGTATTTCTGCATCGAGAGCTATAGTGTCGCCCGTCATGTTAGTATACTAATAAAAGGGACAAACAACATACAAAAGGAAAAACTGTCAAGGCTGCCAGAAAGAACTGTTGGGGCATTAACATTGGTATGTAGGTATGTATCCAAAAAAAGGTGAAATCAGAGTTGTTGCAGTAATCATGGGTGGATTCAGAAATTTTTGTAGGGGGGGGGGGTCAAGTTTCAATGACCAACGTTATACCTCCTAGGCAAAAGGTATTAGTTAAGCAGAGGTGCCTTGACTCCAAGGGTGGTGTGCACCCCTCCCTAAATGGGAGCAAAACCTTTTCAAATCCTTCCCCCTTGAATTTTTATCGCCGCAACTTGTGCTATGGATCATTTTCCCTCAAATTTTCATCAAAACGCAACTGCCCATTTCTTTAGGCATCAGACAGACTGGTCACATTACCATAAGCTTTGAAATGTAAGCAATTACAGCTATAAACTAGTTGGAAAATGCATGCACACACAACGCCCACACATGTGGTAAAAAAAGGTTAATATTGATTCCATGAACTTTTTTTTTTTCAGATTCAAAAAAAATGGACTTTTATAATAGTAATAGGTTCTTGTCACATGGGGGTCAGCTGACCCTTTTACCCTCCCATAAATCCGCCCTTGGCAGTGACTACAGATTTAAATTTGCATCTCTGTCGCACATCTGTTTTCACCAGAATGGTTTGTCATTAGCTTCACAAGTTTAGTATTTATAGATGGACAGCTTTACCATGCTCTTAGTTAACTATGCAAATGCAAAAGGTTGGCCTCAATGATGCCAGCAGCACAAGTCTTGAACTTTGTGTACAGCTAAAATATGAAGTATTTTTTAAACAGTCCACCTCCAGGATTTTCCACATAAGGAGACATGAATCACGACACTGCAGCTTGGACTGCTTTATCTCCACTGTAAAAAATAGATATCTTGCTATAGGCAGAAATGTCCTGCCATTCTCTAGGCTCATTGATTATTCTTGATTGATGGATACATCATTGCCAAAAACAGTAAGCTTGAACCTTTCAGGAGGATCCAGTGCACCCCATGCTCCAACAAGCATTGAAATTTGTCATGGTAATAATGTAGCATTGGTGATGCAAGGAAAGCAATTAAGTGAAGACGATTTACAGCTGCCAGCACAGTCACCAGTATCAAATGCCAAGCACGGATGCAAGGGAGGGGCGAGGGGGGCGATGGCCCCTCCCTTGAGGGATTTTGCACCGGCACTTTTTCCGAATTGAAGTCCTAAAACTCAACTGTAAGTCATCTTTGATGACGCTGAGGAAAGTAATGGGGTTCGAAAAATTTCGGTAACTGAAGTTTCAAAAAGGCAAATTTAGACGATATTTGCCAATAGTCCAGTCAATAGGTAGAAAAAAACGGGCTTGCCTTACAAAAAATGGGGTCAAAGATTTTATTTTTTAAATTTGTGTATACTAGTGCCAATATGGAAAAACCAAGTTATCCAACACGAAAGACCTCGGGAGAAGTTTTGGGGGCCGAAAACCCCCAAAAATTTGTGACTTTTTGTAGTATTTTCAAAATATCTCAAAAATGGTTAAAATTACAAAAAAACTTCCAATGCAAATGTTAAAGGGGATTAAATTTCCTTCAACTTTTGTCATTACAACATTTTTGTAGCATGAAAAGCAAGCGAGTTACAGCTTCTTGAAAGTCACACTTTTTCTGAACCCCCCAGCGAAGTGCGTGAAAGCGCATCGGATAACGGAGGAAAAAAGGAGAAACGCCGGCAGTCTGACCTTGGGAATCATTTGTCCTTCACAGTTGAGGGTAAATGCCTCCGTTCCCTTTAACTTAAACAAAACACTCCCATTCCATCCCCCCCCCCCCTTTTTTTTCTCCAAATGAGATGAATCGACTCAATAGCTACTCATGTTGGTCACTTCAGGGTTTGAGCGAGAGTATGTTTTATCAATTTGTGTGTTCTGTATTATAATTTTTTTCCTTAGAAATGATTATGCCTGACCAAGATGTTTTTTTTAATTGTTATAATTATTATTTGCGAAATCAGTTTGCATGAATGCGAAATAAAGTTTGTGAAGGAGAAGGGAATAGAAAATCTTCAAAGATGCAGCGCAAAACGGCAAAATGAAGAACATCAGCGTTTTTTGAAGTTCTTAAAAGAAGTGACAATTCACACTGCCTGTCACAAATGCTATATCAATGAGCAATCAATCTCTTCCCTTGAAGTAATGGTTGAACCTAACATGTTAACTAAATTCCTCAAGAAAGATTACTGGCAAATTATAACAACAAGAATTGTCTTATTCAACTTCTTGAGACATATTTCGAAGAGTGGCATTGAAGTCATGCAGACTCAAGATGATGCCGACTTACTTACTGCTCTTTCAAAGGCAAAAGAAATTGAAAAGGTTGTTATAGTGGGCGAGAGGATATAGATCTGTTGGTACTGATGACAGTTTTAGGACAGCCTTTCAGCAACTTGTTCTTTTTAAAACCTGGAAGAGGGAATGCTTGTGATTTGTTTTTTTCCCCACTATATCTTTTAAGTTTGACCCCAGCGATATTCTTTTCATCCATGCGTTTAGTGGGTGTGATACGATTTCGGCAATCTTTGGCCAAAGCAAAATTAAGTTGTACAAAATAGTCAAAAAAAAAAAAAAAAACCTCTTGAAATTAAGGAAGCTATTGAAGTATTTATGAACCCAATCTGTCATCATGATGCCTTAGCTGCAGCTGGAGAAAACATTTTACAAATATTATACACAGGTGACGTAAAGTATTTGAACCTATCTTTGGATACTTTGCAATTTAATCTTTTTATGAAACTAGAATACAGGGCTAAGATAAATCTTGCAGGGCTACCTCCAATGTGCAGGGAGGGGGATGCTGGACGTTATCACTCATATTGGTTCTACCACCAAATTCAAAGTTGTTTGGGTAACATAATTGAACCAGAGAAATGGGGTTGGGAACGCAGAAAGCAAGGTGTAATGCATGTTGACACGAAAAGAGATTCGCAGTTACTCAGAATCTTTTGAAGATTGTGCCTTGTACCTGCAAGAAAAATTGTACTGGAGCCTGTTCTTGTCACAAGGCAGGTTTAAAATGCTCCAGCACGTGCAAACACTGCAGTGGCACAAATTGTGAAAATGTTGCAGAAATTTCATCTTTGGATGAGACTGCTGAAGAAGATGATTTGTTCCAGGAGCTTTTGGAATTACTGCAACAAGGAGATGAACAATTAAAGGACCACAGCTTCTTTCTACCCCCTACAGATTCTGAACCGGGAGAACCTGGACCTTCAAAACGGCTTCGAAGAAGATACACAGCGTATTCTGTTGTCCTTTCTCTATTTGCTTTAAGGTCGAAAGAATCTCTCTGTAATTTAGATCTGTATTATTCTGTCTGTAATTAATCTGTATTAAGCTTCTACATCTTGATTTTCATTTTGAAAGGTAATTCTTTTGGGTTTTTCATGCCTCAAAAAGTCAGTTTCTGCAGAATTTTTTCAAAGTGTTCATTACGTATTACTATTGTACCTTTATTTACGCATTATTATATCTATTGTTTGCTTATCATCACCCTAACATTTATTCATTCACATTTATATTCGAAAATTGCATTTTCGCTTGTAATAGAATAGATGATACGAATTATGTGCTTTAAATGAATGAGAAGATTATGTAATTCAATTACAGACTGCAATATAAATCATATGTTATTGGAGTCTGATTGAAGACTACCTCTGTCAGACTAGAAATATTAGTTCGTGAGCGGTGGGGGAGGGTTTATTATTATTATTGTATCAGAGCATAGGATGCATGACTGTGTTGATTTGTTGATTATTTGCTTATTAGCTGCCTAATATTCATTCCTTCACATTAATATTTAAAAATCGCATCTCTGTTTGCAATAATTAGACTAGAATGTACGAATTATATCCCTCAAATGTACGTATATATTGTGTAATCTAGTTACAAACAGCAATATATCATCTATTATTGGAGTCTGATGAAGACTGCCTCTGTCAGATCAGAAAAGTTAGTTCGTGAGCAGTGGGGAAGGTTTTTTTTTTATTATTGCATCGTCGTATGTGCTTTAAATGAATGTGTATATATGCATTTCAGTTTCATAATACATCGTTTGTTTTTGGAGTCTAGTGGGAACTAATCTGTCAGCCAGAATTGCTACTCTGTGTCCAGCAGGGGGGGGGGGGGAGCAAGAAACTCAAACTACTCTAACTGTCAATAAATTCTCTGAAACTAAAGTTCTATTCAAGTTCTAATAGTTATGACGCCTTGCTTTCGGTGCGAAAGCTTTTTTTTTTTCGGAGTGGAGGAAAACTGCCTATTTTCAAAGAGCTATAGCAAGCTTGTTATTTGTGCTACAAATAAGTTGTAAATGCAAAAGTTGTAGGAAATTTTATGTTCTTTAAACTTTACATTTAAAACTTTTTTCTAAGTTGAACCATTTCGGTGATATTTTGGAAAAAACTAAAAAAGTCATACATTTTTGTGGTTTTTCGGCCCCCAAAAGTTCTCCCGGGGTCTTTCGTGTTGGATAACTTGGTTTTTCCATGTCGGCACCAATATGTATAAATTAAAAAAATAAAATCTTTGACCCCATTTTTTGCAAGGCAAAATGTATCTATTGACTGGACTACAATGTTAGGAAGACAGTTTGGAGGTCTTCCTCCGGGTATTTTTCGAAATTTAAATCTTGAAGAAGCGACTGTACACACCACAAGTAGTGCTGGGGGAAAGAATGGGTTCAAGTTCAAGAACTCTCCTTCGAAACTGTTTTCGAAGGAGAGTTCTTGAGTTCTCAAATTTTTTCGAAACTGAAGTTCCTTAAAGAAAAATTTTCGACGACCTTCAATAGTGTTAGGGTGAGGGAGAGATTTTCAAAACATTCCCCCATAATTATTATGAAATTGAAGTTCTAGCACGCAATTTTAGCATCTTTCAACGGAAAAGGACAGGAATAGGTTTGAGGACTTCTTTGCCTAAATCTCTACATTTCAATTGTTTTAGATAAAAATGCAGTGACAGCTGCTCCAACTGCCTCTCAAGCATAGATAAAACTTATAGGTAAAAAGAAGTAAAATAAAAAATCAATGGCCCCCTCCTTGAAAATTTTCTGGATCCGTCCTTGTCAAATGCTATTGAGAATATTTGGGGATTTTGTAGCAGCTAGTCAGGAGTCCTTATCCAGTATTACATAGTGAACTAGTCAATCATACAAACAAAAGGATTCCAAATTCCTATTGTCACTACAAGAAAACGTATAGCTCATGATATCAAGATCAAATGCTATATCATCATCCTCCAAATGTGGTCTTAATGGTATTGATAAAATGCTCTAGATTTTTCAGTTTCATTGTCCAACCCTTTTGTACTGTACATTAGGAAATATTATACCTAATTTTACTTCAGCGTTATCTGTTAGGAGGACGTTTTGGCCTTTTATATCCCTATGAATTATTTTATTGGCATGTAGATGACTAAGACCCTGAAAAAAAAACATTATATAGATAAACAGATTAGGTTAAAATAATATGAAACATAGTTTTAAAGTGCTTTTTCTTTAATTTGTACTATTTTTTTAATATCCACTATGCAGATTTATGTGAAAAAACTGCAATATCAAGGGGAAAATTGCATAGATAGCCAACAAATAATCTTTAACTTTTTAAAATCTTTCAGCGTGTTAAAAAAACTGAAAAAAGGCAAGTGTTGCTTTTTTCTCCTCTTAGCAGCACTCTTCTAAAAAAAGGTTGGTCACCCCCTGTTAGTGTTTTAAATTAACTCATCAACAACATAAAATGTTAGACACAGACACAGCTTCTGCACTGAATGAGGCAATAAATTTTCATCACACATTTAATGACAGGTATGTGGTTAACACAATAAAATGAGCATGTAAATGACAAAATAGAGTTGAAAAGGTTCTCAGCAAGTCGTAAATAAAGTTTTGTGGGAATAATTGCTATCAAAAACTTAAAGTTGCAGGATTTAACAATGCAGAATATCAAAGTTTATTTATATTTACATTTAATTCCATTTTTGAAGATAATGTTGATGATTAAGAATAAGAACGCCCCCTTAAACAGAAAATAAATTTAATCCTGTTACAAATCATAAAAATGCCAGAGGAATAGCAAAATGTAAGTTTAGTCTGCAAAACGAGCTAATCTGCCTCTTTACATACTTATACAAACTTATTGAAATACTTTAGAAATATATATCTTCAGCTAGAAAACTAAAATCTTGATCTATGAATTAATTTACATTAGTTAACCTTTAAAAAAAAAGTGGTATTTTAATTAGAGAAGTACACAGTACTCGGTAACCACTCGGTACTTTACCAAATTTTGATCAGATACTATTCAATATCGAGTAGTTGTAAAAAATTTAATATTGTTCAAGACAGATCTTACAAATAACAAAAAAATGCAAGCATATAATATACTGCAATTATTTACAATTCAAATTTACAAGTCAAATTTAAATTTTGAGAATAAAGAAGTTTGTTATGCTTTAATGGAGTAAATCTTTATTTTAATAACCACAAAGTTTTTTGAACTTATTCATTGAAAATGGGGCAAAAAAGGTAAGTATAGAAAATATGAAATTTTTATATTATCAAATGGATTTATATGCTACAAACAAAAATTATTTATAAGAAACATAAAAATACCTTTGCTTAAAAAATAAAAGCAAATAAAACAACGTTAAAAGCACAAATGTAATGGTACAGGAACACTGCAGACATGTGTTTTGGCGTTACAAGGATTGCCTTTTTCAATGCATAAAATGTGAGCTTATGGATTTAAAGACATCCGAAAAAAGTCAGATTTTTTTGTCAGATGTCTTTACATTCATTAGCTCACATTTTGTGCATTAAAAAAGAAGTATCTCGCAACACAGAAACACGTGTCTACAGTGTTCCTGTACATTTGTGCTTCTAACTTTTTTTTTGCTTTTAAAAATTATTTATGTTTGGCAGACTAGAACTATAATAGATTAATATAATGTTTCAATTCCAACTTGATTAATCATACCTTTTATTTATTTGTTTATTTTTAGTTTGAAAAATAACTTTTTTGTAAAATTTTTGACACAAACAAAATTTTTTAAATAATGCGTAATTAAACTTTCTCTGGAATTTTGTTTTAAAAACGATTACATGGTACTATGAGGAGGCCTATACTACTATTCCAATGAGTTCAAAATTCCTCATGTGTGTGTCGGTGGTTCTTCTTAAAACATAATTGGTATAATTGGTACTCGGTACTCAGCCAAGTAGTGAAAGGCCAAGTACTCTGTACTCGGCCAAAGTGCTACTCAATAAGTCTCTAATTTTAATGTTTAAAAATAAACAAGTATGAGTAGGTTGGAGTCAGAGCCTTTTCATAAGAAAACCAAAAACATTTTGTCAGCAGAATAACTTTTTCTTACCCTGAGAATTTCCCTACAGATGTAAGCTATCCACTCTTCTTTTAGACACTGGCCTTTTGTAGCTGTAAAATATTAACAACAATAACAACAGCAGTCATTAACACAATATAAAATAAATACTTCAAATGACAAAAGTAATGCATGCCTTTGAATTAACAGTGTTGCAACATAGCAATATGACACTAAGAATAATACAAAATTGAAAAGTGAATGAACAAAATCAGTGAAAATAAAATCTGTCATAAAAATCTATAACCTGGAGTAACTGTTTTGAATCATAGATTACTCATGATTCGGAATGCAAATCTTTTTGAGGATTATTACTTTAAAATTTTAGCTAGAGATAATCCTCATGATGAGTTCTAATAATGAATATCTTTCACTTGATAAAAAGTAAAAAGATACTAAAATAACGAATCCAAAAAGCTTTAATTAAAAGTGTTTTTAAATTTGCACTTAAAGGCAGCAATCAGTGGTCAAGATATGCAAGCTAATGTTGATCTTAACGTTGTCTTTACCAAAGAAAATGCATAATATTTGAAAAGAAATAAAGTGACAAAAGCTCCAGGACCTGATACCATTTATCGAAAATGTTTGCAAGAATATGTAAAGGAATTAGTGTGTATATTATATCTTAAATATTTTCAAATCTTCTTTTGGAGCTTTTGAAGCTTTGGAGAATATAACATTTCTCTTCAAGAATCTACAGTAAAAGCAGATATAGTTATAGACTTGTGAGACTTGTTTTAGTATAAAGTCCTAATAATGAATTTTTTCTTCCAGGGAACCACACGAATTTAATAATAATGAGTGTAATTTACAAGTGTAATAATAAAGAAATTTTTTTTAATACGTAGAAATTGAAAGAGCACAGCGAAACATGTTTTTGACTCATAAATTATTTATCTCAGAATCCCTACAAATTATTTATCTCACCTTTTATTGGAACAAAATGCACAAAAAATGGAAAACTCTTGAAGCAACAATCATAGTTTAAAAATATTTCAATGTTAATGAAGCTACAGTGGTTGTTTAAGTGCCCATTTCTAGCAAAATTTTGCCGACTTTTTTGAAATGTCGTCCAAATTTAAGATTTTATATTTTGATAACAGAGGAGGAGAGTAATTGATTTATACATCAAATAACATGTTTCATTGTTTCACTGTGCTCTTTCAATTGCAGCTCATTCAAAAAAAATTTTAAGCTGTATCAAAAGAACAGTTGTATATGACAGACCAATTGACATAAATTTTGATTCACTCTTCCCATTCAATTTTATTGAGAAATTTAAAAACGATGCAAAATAAATATTTCAATTGTCTCAAAATAAAGTAAATTAAAAAAAAAAAAAAATTAGTTTATTTCTTCAGGATTTTTTTACTAGAAAATTCAAAAGAACTTTAACTATCTAAAATTGCTTTGTGTAACATTTCATAATCAGTCGCAATTTAAAATGGACTTTTTAGAAACAGACCTGAACTTGTTTGAAAAAAGTTCAAAAACAAACTTACATTTTACTAGATCAGTGACAGAACCAGCTCCACAGTATTCCATAACAAGCTGTGAGAAAGGAAGAAAAAACCCTTTTTAGTGCCTTTTATTTTCATTGATTTTATAAGAATGATTGATTATATAATTTTTATGCAGTAATCAAGTTACAAAAATAACACTTTAGAGCAGCGGTTCCCAACCGGTGGTTCGCGAACCCCTGGGGGTTCGCGAGAGGTTTTCAGGGGGTTCGCGAAAAAAATATTGTAATGGCAGAGTTTTAACATGCCTGTTTCGGATGTTCAAGTGGTTTCAGGCAAATTTTGTTCCTTTTTTATTCATTTGTCTCTCGCACATTCGATACTCTTAACATGAAAATATTTGCATACTTCCTGACACATTTTACATTTAAATGGCTTACTCTGTCATTGCAAAGTGCCAGTTTTAGCGCTTCCATTGACAATGATAGCCCTGAAGCCATGCTGAAAAAACTCTTTTTGTGAATACAGTGTCCTCAGATGAAAGAATTTGAAAGCTTTCGTCTCCTCACAAGCTTTTGACAGAAAAGTTTGATTAAACTTGATAAAAACATTACATGGAGCACATACGAGTGTCTAAAATATTTTGTTGTTTGGTTTCTTTACCATTTGAGTCCGACGAAGAGCTATGGCTCTTCTTTTGTGTTGAGTCAAAAATGCATAGAAGTGAGATTACGCTGTTGTTAGTTGCTATTATTTTCACACTACATCGACTAGAATTTACTTCGAGCTTTCTTGTCGAAAAAGGGAAAGAATGGCTAGCAATCCAAGAACACCACGGGAAGTATGAAAAATTAATTACTATAGAAAATTTTCGTGGTTGAAATTTTGGCAGTGTGAGGTTTACCCAGTAAAAAAAATCAACGGAATTTAACCATGCAACTTAATTTGCGCTATATGTAAATAAGGTATTTATGAAATTTGTGTAGAAAATTTCTTTTGTAGTAAGTGAGCTTAAAACTATTTGTCTTAGTAAAAATTATGTAAGAATTGGAGTAAATGCGTATATTGGAAATAGACGCTTCTATTATTTTTTAATATACGCCGTTTATTCCCGCAGTATGTCTTTATCAAACAGTTAGGCTCGTAGTCCTTTTCAAGAAGACTTAGACCTAGAGATCTGTCTCATTTTATTTCAAGAAAAAAAGTTCATTTAGTTAATCTGAAAGTTCCCTGAAAGGTATTTTAAAGATCATTCTTAAATTGATTTCTGATTTAGTTGTTGGAGATAAATGTATCCTAGGTCAGAAAAATGTCAGCCAAACTTTATTTTTGAGCCTCTTTGTTCCACAAATATCCCATTTTTAAAATTTTTTCATAGTCGATGGAAGCTCAACACAGAATAATCACTGTGTTTATTTTTCGGTGAATTTGTTTTGTATTCATTTTTTAGAAATCATTTTAGTTCGTAGCAATATTTGTAATTCTATATTTTGCAATTGTGTTTTCGTTCTTGTTATGAACTACGGAGCAGCATCAAACTAAAAAAATCTCTCAATATTATTGTCAATGCGTGTGTGTGTGCGCGCGCGCGCGTCCCCCCCCTCGTTTGTTATTTATTACCTAGTACCCAAGGGGTTCGCCAACTTCTTTCGGAGTTTGGAAGGGGTTCGCAAGGGGGAAAAGGTTGGGAACCGCTGCTTTAGAGGAATTAACAAATTAAAACTAATAATTTATTACCTAAAAGCAAAATTTAAAAAAAAATTAATAATTAAATGTACTAAGCTAATTTAAGTATGAAATTAGATTATGTCAAAATAACATCATACTTTCAAAACGATTGAAATACTCACACGATGCAAAAAAGTTTAAACTTAAAGCGCAGACACAATTCTCAACAATATTTTAATCTTCGAAGTCAATCAAAATTTTGAAGACAAACAATGTTATGAGAAGTATAATTTAAAAACCCACGTATTTAATAGGGTGGGCCGAAAAAACTTTTTTTGGAAATCTGTTTTTGGATAGTGCGGAAAAGTTGCTATATGGGCCCGTTATTACCCATAAAAAATTTCGTTAAATTTGTTTAATATTTAGCCGGCGCTATTTGACCTTGAAAAACTGAAAAAAGGGCAAAAATGCACTTTTTCCAAAAAAAAAAAAGAAAGAAAGAAAGAAAGAAAATGGGGGGGGGGGGTTAAAAATAAAAGTTTGAAGCTAGTTTCAGCAAACATCAGAAGTATCAGTCAGTGAATTAGTTGAAATCCTCAAAGTCTTTTATACATATCGTAGAATATTTAGCTACGCTCCTTTAAGATTGACACATGGGAAAAATAAAAAATAAAAAAAAATTAAAAGTAGTTTCAAAATAAGTAAATACTGAAATGTTACGCAATACGTTACTTAGAAAAAACAGTGAAAATTCAATCAATTTTATGCGACATTTGTACGCCAATTTTAAAAAATGCACACACTCAAATAAAAAAATAGTTACATAAGATGCTAATTTTTTAATCTTCGGTTCCAATTGTTTGGACCTGGAAGAGATTTGTCTCTTCCCAATGCTTTATTTCTTCCAACATATGAGGACATTATCAGATGTTATCAAATCACTAGAATGCAAATAAAGGGAGAAGGAAGTAAGCAACCATCTTCAGCAAGTGTGGCCGCTGTAGTTGCAAAAAAAGTTATTGATATTTAGGGGCGTGCTTCCCTTCCCCTTGTTTCGATAAGAAGAGTGATTGCCATGATTTTATCTTATTATTCTAAATATAACAGCGCAACAAAAAATGCTAAAAATATAAAGACGCAACTTTTATAATCAAAGCTAGGCAAATTTAAAGCAGAGGCTGCGACTTTGACGTTTGTGCCTGCAAATGCGCAGATTTATATTCGTGTAATTGCAGAAAAAAAGCAAAAGTCCCTGATAGAGAAAAACAATTTCTAATTGATCAAAGGACAGTAAGAAAAATGGCTATTGGAAAAGTGGATAAGGTAACAAATAATGCATATTTCGCTCATCCTGAACAGCTACTGTTGACTATGTTGTTCAACTCAAGGAAATACATTCGGGAATTAGCTGTTAGGTGCATTCTGAACTCTAGAAATAAGAAGACGAAGAGCTCGGATGGTGTACGATTTTTTAAGCGTCCTAAATTCAATTTTGAAGTCGCTGATTTAGTTAATTGGGCAAACTGTGTTGCAACAGAGCCACCTCTTACAATGCATCTAAAAGACCAACAATTAAAAGAAATGTGCAAAGAACAGCCTACAGCTGTTTCGAGAAATTTCAATGCCACACGGAAGCTGTGAAACGTTGTGTGAAACTAATAACCGAAGCTGCAACATAAGTTCGTGGTGAAACTGCACAAGATGGATACATTCGTGCCAAACTTCAAGCTAGGAAAGAACTTCCATCATTTGATAACAAGGGACAATATTATTCTAAAAAATAATATTCATTATGCATGAGGTATTATAAATCAAATTTGAAGATTTTTTTTCAAAATTTTATTATCTTTATATGTAATTCTTGAAAATGTATGATATTATTGCGTGATAATAATTACTATGATTAATAGTGCTATTTAATTAATTAGTCTATGATTTAATTTTGAAAAATAATTTTCACAATGATTTAAAAAAAATTAAATATTTTTTCATTTTTCTCCAATTTTTTGATGTCCGAAAGGAGCGATTAAATGCTCATTAAAATCAATGAAACATTTTATGGGCTCGAACTGGCTCATTATATAACATTTTCGGTGCATTCCAGCAAAATATTTGGAATTTAGTTTTTAAAAAAAAATTTCGACAAAAATTCATTTTTCTCATTTTTTTCGGTTTTTTAGTGTGAAATAGCGCCGGCTAGATATTTTTTAATATCCAAGGAATTTTTTGTGAGTGCTAACTAGCTCATCACGCAACTTTTGCGCGCTATCCAAAAATCGATTTCGAAAAAAAAAAAATTTCGGCTTATTTCGGCCCACCCTAGTATTTAATTCATGAAAAACTGCATTCACACGCATCAGTTTGTAGTTCATTTCTACATTTATTCCAATACTCGAAGTCCAAAAAAAGCCCTGTTGAATGAAGTTTAAAAAAATAATTTGTTCATAATTAAAATAAAGAATTAAATAAGCTGATTTAATGTAGCATGAGAAAAAACAACTTCTAGTTTCCGAAATGCTTGAAATAGTTTTAGGATGCAAGAGGATTGAACCTTCAAGCATGACATGCAATTTTTTGCGAAGCACATGTACGACGTTGCATTGCTTCTAAACATAATTTCTACCTCATATGAGTAAAACCTAAGACAATTTTCAATTTAAATCTTAGAGATCTACTGCAAATGGTTTTAAAATATAACTTAGATGCATCAAAAACAGCCTGAAAAATATTAGCAAGAGAAGAAATTTTTCGAGCTTCACGGATTTAATTTATCAAAAATTGCTGTTCAATGCGCTTGCAGTTTGTTTCCGCATGTATTCTAGCACTAAAATTTAAGCAGAACGGGAAATGAAAAAGTAAGAAGTGAGGAAGTTTTAAAAATAATTTTCACTTACAACAATCTGCCGAATTTGCAGCAGCGATTTCCCGACGCAAATTGAAGAGAAATTTCGCGAATAAATTTTGATTAGTGTTTTGCTGTAATCAGCACTCTCAACTTCCCTGCATTTAATTTTACAACTCACATAGTAAAATACCGCAACATACGACCATGAAGCGATAGGATTAGTCAACAGAATTTTCATATCAACATTAAGCTAAATTTTAAATATTGGGAATTTATTAGGAAGAATAAATAATCAGGAGAAATAAATTGCAAAAAGAAAAGTGGGAAATTCGGTTAAGAAAAGATTTGGTTAAGAGCCTTCTGCCAAAATTGGAAGAGAACTCTGAACAGCATTGAAAAAGTAGAAAATCGTTTATTAACTTTTGGCATCGCTGCCGAAAATCGGAAGAAATTATTTTCGGATTAAAAAATTTTCGGGCGGGCTTTTAAAAATGAACTTAAGTTTCCATTTTTGACCTCCCGTAGGTGCAAAATCGACAAATTTCAGTTTTTGAACCAGAATGTAGCGCAACTAAAAAGAGTTTTTAAAAAGGAAACTAGATTTTTTTTATGTTCGGTGCAGGCGGACGCGAAATCGGCAAATTTCATCATTTTTGGAGTAGAATGTAGCAGTTCAGAACCGCAATTCGGCACAATTGAAGCAGATTTTATACCTCTGCACTTTCACAGGGTTCATTTACTCATGAAGGTTTAGTAAGTACTAAAAAGTGGGCGGGGAGGGAATTCAATCATCACAGTAATGATTCAAAAAAATAAATAATAATAATAATCTTTACTAATTATAAAGCTCAAAGTTTCTCTATATCTGGATCTCTGTCGGGATAATTGTCCGGATCTCTGTGACGCGCATAGCGCCTAAACCATTTGGCCGATTTCCATGAAATTTAGTACAAATTTAGTTTGTAGAATGAGGGTGCGGACCTCGAAGCGATTTTTCGAAAATTCGATTTTTTTCCCCCTCTCTATTCTATTTTTTAAGCCACCATTGGAGGAATTAATTCCTCTGCAGCAATAGCGAGCGAATTATCATAACATGGACAAGTAAGTTACCAAAACATGGACAGGTAAATTACCGTAACATGGACGAGCAAATTAACATAGCATATTGGCGAGAAATTCATCATCCATTATGTATATATACAGACGAACCAAATGACCTTTTAATTTTCTGCTACGGGCAAAGCTGTGCGGGTAGCGGTAGTAAATATATAAATCACATTATGGATGGCAATATTTAAATATCTAATACATGAAGAAAAAAAACACGGGAGAAAGTCATTAATCATTTGAGAAAATAATTGGATGCAAAAACAAGCCTCATAAATATTTATGCTCTTAAATGCTCTAAGTTTAGAACTTACCCAAAGCTTGTCATCTTTACCAGGAGGACTCTTTTGAATGAATGCCCCATAATATGTAGCTATATTTCGATGATGAGAGTACTAAAAATAAAAATTCAAGTTAGAAAATACATTTGTATAAATGTTCTGAAAATATTTTCTGCGGATTATTTTTTTAATGTTAGGTGGGAAAATTAAATACCTTTTTTAAAACATTAATTTCTAATTTTATTTCTTCTTCTTCATCCTAGAAAAGAAAATACACACGTTAGTTTATTTTGTTCAAATACGAAATTTTCATACTTGGGATTTATGATCAAACGGAAACAGTGCTCTTTGGGGCGGAGGAATGCAACCTTTTTATAGGATTGATGTCCTGGTTGATAAATTTTTCTCATGTCAAAAGAAGTCAGTTTACTTCATTTTAGAGAGCTTTAATTTAGAAAGCAGGCATTTATTTATTCATTTTTATTTCCTTTGTTCATTTTATTTATATATTTTATTAATTTATTTTTTTAATTTATTTATTTTTTAAAAAGGTGGTTTGAAACCAATTAACAGTACATTTACATTAGTAGGTACATTAGTGTAGTAGATTACACATTTTTTCAACAATTAAACAAATATCTCTTTTATTTCTTTACCGTTAATGGCGCTTCCCTCCCCCTCCCCAACCACAGCACTGATTAGAAAAGGGGAAAACTCAATTAAAAAAAGGACCTAGTGCCAATGGGACCAATTATTTTTAATGAATTGCCGAACCAAAATGTTTCTTTTACTTAGAGAAATTAATGTATTTTATGGAAGTAAATAATAGTTTTCAAAGCTCAATGTTTTGATATTTTTTAAAGCTCTATGTTTCGATATTAGTTTTTAGAGCAACACGATACAGGGGGAGGGGGTCATTAGTTACCGTCTGCCCCCTGTAGCTATGGAATTGGCAAACGTTCAGTTAATGTCTGTGTGAACAAGGGGGAAAAGTAATCATTTCGTGGGCGTGCTAGAGGCTAACATGTTTTAGATGCTACTTCCGTTCATTGCTTATGAAGTAAAGTACTAACGCTTAAGCCCAATAATGATTTAGTACTTTTAATTGACACAGAAGCAGTTTCATAAAGTTCTTACCCCCAACCAAATATGCGCACCCCCCCCCCCTCCCCCGTCTCTCTAAAATGGTAAACTGTATCCAGCTTTGCCTATAATCCCTTCCCAAGAAATAATGCTTCGATTATATCAGTAAAAATCCAAATTTTGTACGGCTTTGCACTAACAAGAAACCTGTGTAATAAGGTCAGTAAAATTTTTTCACCTTCGCAGATGATTTGCTACTCCATTAACAGTTTCACAAAATAAAATAAAAAATGCAGTTAGCGCAAAGGGTAACAAGAAACGAAAAAGAATCCCCAGGAGAGAGGCCCTCACTGCTTTTCGAAACAACTTTCGCCCACGCAATAAGTAGGCCAGCAACGACAGCCATCTGGTCGCAATCGCCAGACAGCTGTACATAGTCACTGCCGGTCACGTGTTTGTTGTTTCCGAGTCACCTTAGAATGCGCTAAAATTATCATTAGCAGATTAAACAAATTGTGGACGCAATCAAGTCGCTTCTAGAAGCGATATTTCGTGGAGTGTAAATCAAACTAAGGATATCTTTCAAAAGGGAGAGTAATATAATAATCAGCGAAATTTTTCTTTTTCAGATCTAAATAATGTTTCTCTCAGGACCGTATGCAATGGTTTATAAGGTTTAAACCCCCTCCGAAATTTTTCATCCAAAGAAATGCTTTCCTTTTTTTTTTTTTCGTTATTTATTTTTTTGGTGACAAAAATAATAATGTTGTTATTATTATTATTTCAATTTCATTTGAGAGATGAAATTAGTATGACTGAAAAATTGTATAAACTCATTGTGTGTTTATGGTAGTTATTGAGAACTTCATTTATTATGTAACAATATGGCGTTTTGTAAGAACAGCCCCTCCTTCCATTTAGATAATCTATTGTAACAAAAATCAATAGACTACACATAAAACCAAATTTGATTGACCACAAGAATGTTTCAAGAAATATGTTTGGTAAAACACCTCCGGAACAAAAGTCTGGTTACGGCCCTGGTTTCTCTCTTCCCCCTTAGCATTGAAATTTTCACAGTGCTGCTTTCTAGGAGGGCGGGGGGGGGGGATATTTTAACATGCTTCCTATTGTTCTCCAAAAATCTATTTTGAAGATAACACTGATAAACAAACCAAACAACGCAAACAGACTGAACATTCAGCATTCATTTGAGTTTTGACATCTTGAATTCAATTTATGTTTTTCGCCAATCACGAATAACGATAAGACCTACTCGTCGAGTTTCTTGTTTCTACAAATGGAGTGGAAATGGCCAAGAAATTTGCACTCGTCATATTATGACACGTGATTTTCTAAAATAGGCAATACAAGGTATATACGTAAAAAAAGTAGTGGTGATGGGATGCGGAAATGAATATAAATATTTCATGGCCGATATCTACCAGTAGGTACTACTCTTATCATCAAGATTATTCACAGCGAATAACGTTTGTCTTTTTATTTCTTATCACTCTTAAATGATTGGAACTAGTGTAATCTAGAAATTTTGTAATTAGATGAAGTTTTGCTTTCTAAGTTTCTATGTTGATGTTTTTCCTGAAAAACGCAATTTTACACCCTCACCTCCTTTTTTTTAAAATAAAACCCATTGCGAAGAGATAAAATGGAGGGAGTGAGGACTTTAATTAATGAAGCAAAGAGCTGAAGTCACGTGATAGATTTTAAAGCAAAGCATTGGAAGAAATCAGGTTTTCTTCATTTGTTTCACGCAAAACATGCCAACCATTCGTCGTTGTTGAGTCACGTGACTTGGGGGTCTTAGGGTCAGCTTTTGCTAAGCTAATGATTGGACTTGCTCCCACCATTTTAATTCTCGCACTAAGGAAGGTAAAACCTGCTGAAGTCAACCCTTGAATGAAGGCAAACGATTTGAAAAAAAAAACTGTGTCCTCCCTTTCCAAATATTAAAACAATGATTTAGTTTATTCTCGTTGTCATGGCAGTCTGAAAACCCGAGCAACCTCACCTTTGGTCAATTGATGATAATAAGCAATTCGTGATTGCTCAAAAATTCTGGGGAATTTTTAACAAATTTCAGTAGCCCTACCGATGGGAATTAAGAAAATGTTCATAAAAAAAGTGAAGTTGCTTCTCATTACAGAGACATCCTCGCTTAATAAAAGTGGTTGGGTTGGTGCAGTGGTTGGAAAAACTACATTTTTTTTTGTAGCGAACTACAACTACTTTAACACAAATATAGTTAACTACAACTACTTTTTTCAAAATGTAGCAAATACAAACTACTTTTGAAATGTAGTCGCTACTTCGCTACTTTTTAAAAAATAAATAAATAAATAACATACACATACACACCGTTTGAGATTCAATGAAAAAATTAAAAAATTGTTCAGATTGATATATTGGCTCATTTGAACATGGAATATTGCTATAAATTATTTATTCTTTCTTTCCTTTAAACGATTCGATTGAAACGATTCGGCAATCCAAACATTTTTTACCATTTGCACGAATATTTCCTGCAAGAAAGAATTTAAAAGTGGAAGGAATTCAACCTTCAAATTTTTTAATCCTTTCCTGACAGTAAATAGTATTTCATTCAAGAAGTGCAACTCCGCTACTTGAAACTGAGATAAATCCAGTCGTAATTTGATTTAAATTTTACATAGACTAGACATACAGATACATAAAATTGATTTAGATGGTGAAATGCATCTTTTAAACAAAAGAGAAAAACTTAAATTTTCATTATATGAGTTAATTTTAAAGGAACTTATATTTCATAGAAATTGATTGCTTTTGAGCTTCAAGCTAGGGTTCCGGACCTGGACACAATCTCTTTTCTTACGCCCCTGATAAAATGAAATAAAAGCATTTTTCTATTTTACCAAACAACCTCAAAAACTCACAACATTTAATAATTGACTTTTAATTTGTTAATATATCAACACTCAATCAGTAAAAAAGACAAAATAAAGAAATGGGAAAAATATCCCAAATGGTACTACTAATTATCCAAAACATGACTAAAAATACTTTACTTCAATGTGCAATTTTTAACAACAGTGCACTCGGGCTACAAGGCAATTCGACTAACGCGAAATGTCTATAGAGCGAGTTTTACTCGAGAAACGAATTTTGCAGCTGAAGCGAATTCCTTACCCGCTACACGAAAATTTTCAGAGCGGAAGCGCTGAAAATTTTCAGAAGTAAAAGAAGCAGATTTTTTTGAAAGTGTTGAATTGATATTAATTTTTTAAAGGAACCTCGTAAAGTGGACAAACGTGCCCCACGGGTGGGGTACGTTGGTCCGCCTGGTGGGGAACGTTGAACCGCATAACTCAAATAACATTTTTTATAATTTTAGTGATAAATACTATCAAACTTTGTAATTACCTTATTCTCTGTTGTGTGTAGAGTGAAAATTATTAAGTTTAAAGAACAAAATAACATATTAAATTGAGTTTTTGATAAATCATCTTTATTTAAAAACAGCAATAAGCATTCACCATTAACACACAATTATTTTTTAAAAATCAATATAAAAACCATAGAATATTGTTGCAATTATTGAGATTTAAGAACAAAATAAAGTTTTAAAATTATGTGGGGCAGGTTGGTCGGGTCCAACGTGCCCCACAAAGAGTGGACCAACCTACCCCACCTTCCTGGTCTGAAAATATGATGTCATAATTTTTTTTCTTTTTGACAAAAAATGAAAAAAATACCAATTATATTGAACTAAAGGAACTTACTTTAGGAAAGGAGTTCATTTTTTCCCCGCAATCTTGATAAAAATCATTAAAAAAATAATAAAGTTAAATTTTCCGAAAATTAATCAGGACTACTGAAATAACACTTTCTAAAATAAAATTTGTTCAACATAACTGTACCATGTGATTTCATTATAGGATTTGTAGGACCATAGGTGCTATGTGTTAGTCAGAAAATAAAAAATATTAACAATATAAAATAATCAAGACCTGTCCAACGTTCTCCACCACCCCCTACCCATGATAAAATTATAGCTTAACATTCAAGGGGGTAAAATTATAAATCATTTATCGTTTACTAGGGTAATTATTCAAAATCGTGTATAGTTTATTTGAGATAATGATCTACGAATTACTCCATTTTTTTTAAAATACACACATTTTCGAAGGTTTTTTTTTTTTTTTTTTTTTTTTTTTTTTTTTTAATATTCCAGAATCATGTTTGAGTGCAAAAGTTCAGTTCTTCTGGCGTGTATAGACACTCTACCTCACCACCAATAATATGCAGCTTTCTAATTTGTTATCAATTCTTAAAGTATCAAAAATTTCTCAAAAGATATGCGAACCAAATCTGCTCTCTTACTTTTGTCTTATGCGAATGACTGAAGATTATCCAATAACTTTTTCCCCCCATCAAACACCTACCAATCTGGGTGATCCGACACCCAGAGTGGGCGGCTCCCACTTGCATTTACTAGGAATAGAATTCGATTTCTAAAGCATTTACGGCGAAAACGGATCGATCAATTTACTTAATACTTTAATCTATTTCCCTACTTGAGGCTTTTAGACCTCAACCAAACCCGTAAAAGTTCAAAAAAAATATTTCTAATTTAGCGCTTTATGAGAGTACGAGCGCTTCAAATCATGAAACCAAAACTAAAAAAAAACTCGTATCCATTTCCTAAAAACGACTAGGCGGATCATAAGGTCTCCGAAAGTCGCTGGTGACCTCTCAATATTTCCCTACTTTTGTCCCTCTGAAAGTACGTAAGTCCTTAGAAATCACAAATAGCTGAACAATAGAAAGCAAATCGTTTGGTTCAAGAGCATCAAAAGATTTCTTAAAAACTAAAGCCCATTTCATCGTTTTATGTGACATAGCTTAATTATTTTTGACTCCCTGATGCACAGACACTCAGATGTTTAAGAGTATGTATGTTAGGTATACTAATTAAGTATACCTAAATTCAACGGCAGTCTTATAATATAATGCCATAGTAAATTCATACATCACAGCACAGCAGAGTTATGACATGAAAGGAAAAAACTTAAAAATTCTACTTTATAAAAAGCAAATCTATTTGGATTCGAATAAAAAAAAAAAACACCAAAATCGACAAACATGAATCTTTAAATGGAAATTAAAGAAATATTCCTGGATAGCATCTAAAATTTATGCTATAATGAAATATACATACTACATAGCCGTTTAGAACTTTCATACCTGCTATGTACCCTTAAGAGAGGGTAATTCCATATCAAATCAACCAATGGTCAAAACGTCATGTCTTTAGATTTTGCTCATTTTTTGTTCCAATGGAGTATTATCACAACAGAGAAAATATACAAAGTTTTGGATTTTTTCACTCATTTGTTTTCGAATTATAATATTTTAAAGTTTTGACGAAGTTGAAAATTTTTCCTGACACGTTTTCTTTAAACGGCCGTAATTAATAAACTATTTGACTCAAAGAGTTAAAACTGGTAGTGTTTTGTTCTAAATTTAATAAGGTTTTATAAAATATATGACATGACCTAGTTCTACCTTTTTCTTTTTTTAAACATTTTTTTGAAAAAAAAAATTTTAATTTAAAAAACTCAAAATCGAAATTTTTAATTTTTTTGAAAAAAATTTATGTTATTAAGTTTTATATTAGCAACATTTATGCAAAATTTCATGATGGCATTATTGTGGTATCATAAGAAAAAAAAAATATTTCCTCTTTCAACATCTTTATTCATGTAACAATTCATACTGCTTGATCAGCTGGATCATCCAAAGGGGTGGAGGGATGGCAAAGAC